>NW_006239294.1:27543-93855 GCF_000226075.1 Solanum tuberosum | reverse complement strand
TCCTTATAAGGCTTGGGCAATCCTCCTCCCTTTGAGCTAGCTTTTGGGGTGTGAGTTAGGCCTAAGACCTAATTTAACATGGTTAGTAATCCTGAAAGGTATAGACGGCTTGTTGGAAAGTTGAATTATCTCACAGTGACTAGACCTGACATCTCTTTTCCTGTGAGTGTTGTAAGTCAGTTTATGACTTCCCCTTGTGATAGTCATTGGGAAGCAGTTGTTCGTATTCTGCGATATATAAAGTCAGCTCCCGGTAAAGGACTACTCTTTGAGGATCAAGGCCATGAGCATATCATTGGATATACAGACGCTGATTGGGCAGGATCACCCTCTGACAGACGTTCGACATCCGGATATTGTGTTTTAGTAGGAGGTAATTTGGTGTCGTGGAAGAGTAAGAAACAGAATGTGGTTGCTCGATCTAGTGCAGAATCAGAATATCGAGCAATGGCGACAGCAACTTGTGAGCTAGTTTGGATCAAACAGTTGCTGGGAGAACTAAAATTTGGCAAAATTGATCAGATGGAACTTGTGTGTGATAATCAAGCGGCTCTTCATATCGCATCAAATCCAGTGTTTCATGAAAGGACTAAGCACATTGAGATTGACTGTCACTTTGTCAGAGAAAAGATACTCTCGGGAGATATTGTTACGAAATTTGTGAAGTCAAATGATCAGCTTGCAGATATCTTCACCAAGTCCCTCACATGTCCTCGTATTAATTACATCTGTAACAAGCTAGGTACATATGATTTGTATGCACCAACTTGAGGGGGAGTGTTAGAATAGAAATAAGTATTTCCTACTGAGAATAGGAATAGGAATAGGAATAAGAATAGGAATCCTAGTTGGAAAAGGATTCCAATGTAGTGTCTATAAATAGGGTCTCAATGTAACTATTTAGATACACAATTTAATATTATTTTTTCCCATATATTTCTCACAGTTATTAAGTACCACTGCTTTCTGCACAGAGCGGTGAGCAACAAATGATAATGCATTGTCTGAAATTTCTAATAATACAATAAGTATGAATGCTTCTTCTCTGTGTTTGCTCCGAGTCTTGGATGGATGACATCTAAACCTTTTAAGCTAATGTTGATCCAGTGACCATACAGAGTCTCCAGCTATCCTTCTTGTCAAATGAGCTATTATTTAGGAAAAGAAGGTTTAATGTCATAATATACTTGTCCATTAAGAATGCATATTAAGTAGATCAACTTATGAGTCCTCCATGATTTGGTTGCATATAACACAATGGAACTTTCGTTCATTCAAAATGATATATTGATAGAGTGCCTTGTAATAAATGATATTCGAATTAGTTATGTTTTGGTACCCTACTTTCAGTCAGAAATCACAGCTATATTGCCTTTGCCTGAATTGATTTCTGGGAGAGAAAAGTCATTATACCAATCTTGCTGTTGCACTTCGGAAAAATATAGGCCAGCGACATTGATAATGTTGCAGATGGGAAAAAAATTATGCATTTGATTTGCTGCTATATACTTCAATTTTGGTTATATATGTCAGATGTTAACTGTATGCGAACCTTGGTAAATGCAGGAAAGTCAAAAGGCAAGAATCAAGGACTTTATTATTTGTACCTAGAAGTAGTTTCTATTACAAACTCGAAGTCTCAGTCAACACCTGAGGGTTCACAAGATAACCCTAATGCTAAAGCTACAGAGCTATTTGATTTATACTCATTCTCTCCAAAGGATTTGGAGTTTATTGTTAAGTTTTCTGAAGAACATGGTTCTGATGTCTTTCGACAAATACTTCAATCTGTTTGCCCCTCGATCTACGGTCACGAGCTTGTTAAAGGTATAAATAATCATTGGGATGAGTTTTATCATTATTTTTCAGTAAGCTATCATTCCTTAAATTATTGATTTGTCCCTGCTGCATGGTGATGAACAAGAGCTAACCTGCTTGCTTTAGGACATATATCAAATGGAGAGTCTTAGAAGATGAGTTGAGGTCTTTGTATCCAATCCTCTTGTTATATGTTTGGCTTTTCTTTATATGTCACTTTCGCAGCATAGAGTAAGCCTCCGGGTTAGGACTGTTTGAATGTGGACACAGGATTAATGCCTTCCAGTTTGAATCCCATTTCATTTGGTGATGTGTGCCTTTACTGTAAAATAGATATCAACTAGATTCACATGTGTACCTGTATCTTCTTGATGCCTTTTAACACAATCACTTCATTAAAAAAAGGGTTGTACCATGTTATTTGGGATCTTTTTGGTATGTCCTAAACCAGTAGATGAAATGGCCCTGCTTGGCCAACTGCCATCATACTGCGATCAACTCAAATTGTCAATATAATGGAGTGATTCATATCTGAGGGTCTTTCCCTTCTTCGGAATTACTCTCTAGTTAGGCATGCAAAGATACCTGATTTTTGTACCCTTTACTTTCTTTGTTTACTTACTTGTTGTCATCTTTTTTTTTCCTTTCCCACTTCTTAAGTGTTTGCTTAGGTTGTTTATGTATCTTGAAACTCTTGCCACACTTTTTCATATGTTAATTATTGGTATGTGATTCATGGAAAAAAGACACACATACAATTGAAGCACTATCACATTTCTTCCTTTGTTATGTTTACATTGTGTTTGGTGGAATTTGTTTTGTTTCCATGAGCTGTTTTAAGTGGTCATGCTACAGGTACATAGATAACTTGATCCTCTTTCCTCTTTTTCTTTGTTCCTTTTCTTTGTGTAGCGGGAATTACATTAGCTTTATTTGGTGGTGTACGGAAGCATTCCATGGATCAGAATAAGGTTCCTGTGAGAGGAGATATCCACATAATAATTGTCGGTATGTGGCTATCTACCTTGTCTTCTTTTGGTCCTGCTGGAAATAAATTCGGGAAAGCGCTTTAGCTTATAAGTTAGCATTTTTCTCAAGCTAAAATATCTATTAAGAAGTCAAGTTTATCCGTTTATCTGAATATGTCACATAATTGTACAAGCTAACTTGATTAGAGCTGGTTTCTACGTTATTAGGTGATCCTGGATTGGGTAAAAGTCAACTACTTCAAGCGGCAGCTTCCATTTCTCCCCGTGGCATATATATTTGTGGTAATGCAACAACTAATGCTGGCCTTACTGTTGCTGTTGTCAAGGATCCTTTGACCGGTGACTATGCGTTTGAAGCAGGTAATGGTCTCTTTTTCTTTTAGTGTGGGAATACTATGATTTGGAAATCCACCAATCAATTGTATCTTTTTGCAGAAGGTTATATTTAAAGCAATGTATTTTTAAAGAGAAAACATAGGGTAACTAAAATGAATATTTGGGGTATCACTGTTTTATGAGAATCCTTATTTATTTATTTATTTCCTGAGGGAGGGTGTGTCTAGTAAAAAGAAGTTGAACTTAGTATAGTTCCTTGTAATCAAACAGGTGCTATTATATTGGTTACTACTTTGTATGGTTGATAGTGTCCTTTCTCACCTTCCGGATTGAGGAAAAATCAGGAATTATGATACGAATATTCCTTTAAGGACTTACTCTAGAAGAAAATATAGGCGAGCAGCATGTGGAGATAATCTATCTTAGTTTATCTGTCTTACTTTCTTTGTATTAAGTAGGATAAAATATATAAGCAGTAATTATCTATAGTAGTTATAAAGTAGAAGTTATTACCAGCAGTTATTTATAGCAATAACTGTTTCTATCTATCTGTTAGGAGTTATTTATGTTTACTATAAATATTTGTATTTTAGGAGAATTCTGAAAAGGAGTAGTTATAAAGTAGAAGTTATTACCAGCAGTTATTTACAACAGTAACTGTTTCTATCTATCTGTTAGGAGTTATTTATGTTTACTACAAATATTTGTATTTTAGGAGAATTCTGAAAAGGGAAAAATATTATTATGTCTTTATATCTGGAGATTTGTCCACTCCATACAGACATTGTTATTAGTTAATGCGGTGTTTAAGATTCTTGCACTTTATTTGACCAGTAAAGTTTCATTTTCATTTCATTTCATATCAGTTTCTATCATTTTGGTATCAGAGCAGACTGATCCAATATGGTTAATACTAGATCTTCTACTTCGCAACCACAAGAAGACGTTCCCAATGTTGAAACCCTTGCGCAACAACTATCTGCTATTGCATCAAAATTAAACACAATTGATTCATTGGCAGCAGATGTTGCTTCACTGAAAGTCCAGACCAGTCACATCCAACAAGAGGAAACCAGTTATCGAACTCGTAACAGAGGAAAAAGTGCAAATGTTTGGCAAGAAGAGGAAGAAGACATCGATAATACAAGGTGGCCAAGAAATCCTCCCCGGAGGCCATACACGAAGATGGACTTTCCCAGATTTGAAGGAGGAGACCCTAGGGGTTGGATTTTGAAGGCAGAAAAATATTTCTGCTACTATCAAACTCTAGATGAACACAAAGTTGACATTGCTGCTATGTATCTGGAAGGTGATGCGCTTGATCTTTTCTCTTGGATCAATCGTGAACAGACTTTGCTCTATTGGGAAGAACTTGTTAAAGCATTGCAAGAAATTTATGGGCCTGCAGAGTTTCAAAATCCGAACGAGCATTTGTGTAGCATCCGCCAAACTGGTTCAATACAGGAGTACCGTCAAGAATTTGCAAAACGTTCATCTAGAGTCACAGACTGGCCAGATCACTGTCTCTTGGGGGTTTTCATGAATGGGCTTAAAGAAGAACTCAAATCAGATGTGAGAATTCATAAGCCTAGAACTGTTTATAAAGCCATGAGCCTTGCAATGGAATTTGAGCAAAAAGTTAGTTCTAATCGTGGGAATAAGTCTCAATGGTCAAATCTGTCACGATCCAACACAATCCAAACTGGTTCTGCACGTGATGTTTCTTACCAATTAGTAGGCAACCAACACGTATCACGAACCAATCCGAATTTTGCACAGATGCCTCCTCGTCCTTCTCCGAATCGTGCTTGGGAGATAGAGAAGCAGAATCGCATAGCCAAAGGACTCTGTTTAGGTGTAATGAAAAATTTGCACCAGGTCACCGTTGCAAGACAGGATCTCTCACTCTTATGGAGGCAAATGACAACATTGAAAGTGGTGAATCTGGAGAACAAATGTACAAGTGACATTATTGATGATGATGCAGGTACAAATGACCTTGTGGAAATTTCATTTCACGCATTTCTAGGTAACACAACAGGCACAACAATGAAACTTCAAGGGACCTTAAATGGACGCAAGGTGCTGCTTCTGGTTGATAGTGGGTCATCCCACAATTTTATCTCGGAAAAAATTGTTGAAGAATTACAGTTACCTGCTCAAGTTGTGCCCTATTTTGGAGTTCAGATTGGCAATGGAGATATCATACGTTGCAACCGTTTGTGCCAAAATCTTGTTGTAAAATTCCCTAGATTAACTATTGATCAAGATTTTTATCCTTTCTCTGTTGGAGGAGCAGATTTGGTGCTTGGAATTAAGTGGCTTGCTTCTTTAAATACAGTTCAAGCAAATTGGAATGAGATGTTTTTGATTTTTAATTTAAATGGGAAGCGATATAAACTTCAAGGGGTTCCACAAGAATCAAATGCACCAGTTGCTTTTCAGTATTTCTCCAAGGAGGCTGATACTTCAGGTAATTCTCTACCTATTGCTATTCAAAGCGTGCTTCATAAGTTTGAATCAATTTTTGAAGAACCCAATGCCCTACCACCTTTTCGTCAACACATTCATTCTATCCCTTTGATTCCTAACTCAAGACCACCCAACATCCGTCCGTATCGTTATCCGTATTTCCAAAAATCAGAAATTGAAAAACAAGTTTGTGAAGTACTCCAAAAGGGTTTTATAAGGTCAAGTACCAGTCCATTTGCTAGCCCTGTCCTTCTCGTCAAGAAAAAAGACAATACATGGCGTATGTGCATTGATTATAGAGGTCTCAACCAAATCACTATTCCAGATAAGTACCCTATTCCAAATATTGATGAGCTTCTGGACGAATTGCATGGAGCAACTATTTTTTCGAAGATTGATTTGCGTTCTGGTTACCACCAGATACGTGTCGATCCAGCCGACATTCATAAAACTGCTTTTCGTACTCACTCTGGACATTATGAGTTTACTGTTATGCCCTTTGTCTCACTAATGCTCCTTCGATGTTCCAATGTGCTATGAATGATTTGTTCAGACCACATCTGCGCAAATTCATTCTTGTATTCTTTGATGACATCTTGGTATACAGTCAGACCTTTGAGCAACATATCAGTCACTTGGAACTTGCTCTCCAACTTCTGAGAGACAATTGTTACTATGCCAAAACTTCTAAATGCTCATTTGGGCAAGTCCACATTTCTTTTCTGGGTCATGTGATTTCAGAAAAAGGGGTTGGTGTTGATCGGGATAAAGTTCAAGCTGTCTTGGAGTGGCCAGTACCAATTAATGTGAAGGAGTTACGTGGATTTCTTGGGTTAACAGGTTATTATCGCAGATTTGTGAAGGGTTATGGAATGATGGCTCGACCACTCACTGAACTTACCAAGAAAAATGCTTTTCAATGGTCGAACTCAGCAGAGAATGCTTTCCAACTTCTAAAGCAAGCTCTAACAATTGTTTCGGTACTACAACTTCTAGATTTCACTCAACCATTTTTGGTGGAATGTGATGCTTCTTCAGAAGGAATAGGGGCTATTCTTCTTCAGGATGACCATCCTATTGCTTATTTTAGTAAGGGACTTTCTTTTTCGAGTCGTTTGAAGTCTACTTATGACCGCGAATTGCTTGCTCTTGTTTTAGCTTTGCAGAAATGGAAACACTACCTCCTGGGCCATCATTTTTATGTCCGAACAGATCATTGCAGCCTCAAGTATCTCCTTTCTCAGCGTATTACTACTAATGAGCAGCAAAGATTATTAATGAAATTGCTTCCCTTCGACTTCACAATTGTTTATAAAGCTGGGAAAGACAACTTGGGAGCTGATTCTCTTTCAAGGAGGCCATTAAATGCTGAATTTCTGGCTCTTGCTATTCCTGTGCCGATGGATTTTTCCAATTGGCAAAATGCTCTCCAAGCAGATACATATACTCGTGAGATTATTCAAGCTATTCACCATGATCCTTTCTTACAACCAGATTTTCATCTTGTGGATCAGAAACTTTATTTCAAGGAAAGGTTGGTCGTTCCGGATCAATCTTCTATTCGACAAAAGCTTCTCTCAGAGTCTCATGATACACCTACTGCCGGGCATGGAGGATATTTAAAAACCTTGAAGCGCCTTTCCTCCAACTTTTTCTGGCCAAGGATGAAGCATGATGTTAAGATCTTTGTTCAGAACTGTTTGGTTTGTCAACAAGCCAAATACCAAGCTCTAGCACCTGCTGGACTTCTTCAACCCTTGCCTATACCTGAAAGAATTTGGGAAGATGTCTCACTTGACTTCATTGTAGGACTTCCCAAATCTGGTGGTTTTGATATAATTTTGGTCGTCGTAGATCGTCTCAGCAAGTATTCTCATTTCATCCCACTTTCTCATCCATTTACTGCCAAGATTGTTGCTAAGGTTTTTTGCAGAGAAATTGTGCGTCTTCATGGCATTCCTCGATCAATTCTATCTGATCGGGATGTTATCTTTCTCAGTGCTTTTTGGTAGGAGCTTTTTCGACTTAGCCAAACAAGGCTAAGAATGAGTACCTCTTATCACCCACAATCTGATGGACAAACAGAGGTAGTTAACAGATGCTTGGAATCGTATTTACGATGCTTTGTTATGGAGCAGCCTCGTACATGGAGTCAGTGTCTACCATGGGCAGAGTTTTCTTTTAACACGGGTTTCCACTCATCCACAGAAACTACCCCATTCAAAGTTGTTTATGGTAGGGACCCTCCATTGATTTCTCCTTATGTTCATGGAGAAACACGCATTGCTGAACTTGAAGAACAACTTTTGAATCGTGATGCCATGCTGAAAATTCTCAAGGATAACCTTTTAAAGGCTCAAACTCGAATGAAACAGCAAGCTAATTCTCATCGTCGAGATGTTACCTTTCAAGTTGGAGATTCTGTCTTTCTACGTGTTCAGCCTTACCGTCAACGTTTTTGGCTCATCGCAGGTGTGAAAAATTGTCACCTCGATTTTTGGTACCATATAAAATTGTACGATGTGTTGGACCTGTAGCTTATGAACTGGAGCTTCCTGCTTCCTCCAAGTACATCCGATTTTCATGTATCTTTGCTCCGTCCAGCTCATGGTCAGCAAGCTGTTATACCACCAGCCCCCTCTTCCTCTTAATGAAGATTGGGAACTCACCATATCTCCTACTAAGATTCTTGCACATCGATGGGTTAAAGAAGCTTGTTCTTCTTCTTTGGAACTGCTCATTCATTGGGTTGACCGTCCGCTTGAAGAAGCTAGTTGGGAAAACTATGATCTCCTTGCAGATCAGTTTCCTTCTTTTCGCCTTGAGGACAAGGCGACTTTTCAGGGAGGATGCATTGATACGAATGCTCCTTTAAGGACTTACTCTAGAAGAAAATATAGACGAGCAACATGTGGAGATAATCTATATTAGTTTATATATCTTACTTTCTTTGTATTAAGTAGGATAAAATAAATAAGCAGTAATTATCTGTAGTAGTTATAAAGTGTAGAAGTTATTACCAACAGGCAACATCAGTTATTTACAGCAGTAACTGTTTCTATCTATATGTTAGGAGTTATTTATGTTTACTATAAATATTTGTATTTTAGGAGAATTCTAAAGAGGGAGAAATATTATTATGT
This sequence comes from Solanum tuberosum, assembly GCF_000226075.1. NCBI lineage: Eukaryota > Viridiplantae > Streptophyta > Magnoliopsida > Solanales > Solanaceae > Solanum > Solanum tuberosum. Next base: position 85,097 of record NW_006239294.1, on the reverse strand, counting down.
CTTTATATCTGGAGATTTGTCCACTCCATACGGACATTGTTATTGGTTAATGCAGTGTTTAAGATTCTTGCACTTTATTTGACCAGTAAAGTTTCATTTTCATTTCATTTCATATCAGTTTCTATCAAATTACCTGTAAATTTGTCTAGCTATGCTATTTAGAAATTTGTTTTAAGAGAAATTACCGCTTCAGTCATTGCTTATAGTGATCATCTTGGTCCCAAAATGCTTAATTATACTGTTTTTGTTGCTTTTTGGCATGGTTAGGTGCTATGGTTCTTGCCGATCGTGGATTATGTTGCATTGACGAGTTTGACAAAATGTCTGCTGAACATCAGGTCTTTTTAGTTAAACGGATTTATACTGTCAACTGGTACTTCACACTTAGGATCAGGACATAATTATTTTTCCATGACTTTAGGCCTTATTGGAGGCTATGGAACAACAGTGCGTCTCTGTTGCAAAGGCAGGACTTGTTGCAAGTTTGTCAGCGCGAACATCTGTTTTAGCAGCAGCAAACCCTGTTGGTGGCCACTACAAGTATTATGAAAAACTTACATATTTTTTATTTGAATGTTATGGATGATTGGTTGAGTGATAATTGATGCCTTTAGATCCACTTTTTTGGTTATGTAAGCAAAGAAAGCAGCCAAGCACTAGATAATGCTGGACATTACAGAAGAGGGTGTATCCCCTCATACAACAAGTCATGCCATCCTCCTTATATACATTTCTTAGGTTACATTAGAGAGCTACCAAACACGAACACTTATGTTTTAACATATGTAATTGAGCAGTAACATCTCTGGCAGTGTTATCAAAAGCAAAAGGCACAAAAAAGCTTTAAGGTCTTCTGGGGCTTTAAGCGCAAAAACAATACAAATATATGTTTAGTCCAAAACTAATAATTATAAGCATGAATGACAAATAGATGAACAAAGAATTTGAATTTTTTTTACGATAAAGTAAAATATTAATTGTTTAATGTTGCCTCTTCAGAAGAGAACATGCCTTAGAACCTTTATGACGACCCTAAAGCACTCATTAAGCGAGGGTAAGTGCTCAACACGTTTTGAGCCTCACTTCAGGGCTTAAGGAGCTGTAGGATAGACTGGTGGTTAGATGTGTAACTCACAGAAGAAAGAAGATAGAAACTAAAAAGAGGAGAAAGAAGAAAGGAGAAGAATCTAACTCATATAATTATGTAAACTTAGATCATGGGAATACTTGCATTACATATTGGTCTTTTAAAAGCTATTAATCTGTGGTGGTAATGTGTGAAAAAATTCTTGCAGCCGTGCAAAAACTGTGAACGAGAACTTGAAGATGAATGGTGCTTTGCTTTCACGATTTGATTTGGTGTTCATATTACTTGATAAACCTGATGAAGTGCTGGACAAGCGACTCTCTGAGCATATTATGTCAGTAAGAGTCCTCACTCCTTTCTGCAAATGTTCGTTTATGTTGGAAAATTGATCAACTTAGTAAGAAATATCCAACTGTCAACATCGCTCCTCGAATCCTTGTTTGCTGTAGGGAGACAATTCTTGTTGCAGTAAATAATTCTTTTTTAACACCATCAGATATATGTAATCAATTTCTTTTACATTTTCTTCTTGACCAGTGTGAAACACTATCAAAATTCACTCGTTCAATGGAAATAGCTAGTTGATGCTATCCTTGAGTTATTTTTGGTAGATTAGGTGAATCATTGAAAAAAAAAAAAAAAAGATTCGGTGATCAATCATTGACCAAAAAACAATCCTGTCACTTACCCTACTACTTTTAGCATTATTTTTTTTTTTTTGATGACAAGGGAAACTCGCAGCCGCTACCCTTTGGGTGCGCACAGGGTAAAACCCCCGCTTATAGGAGAGGTAACCCGCACTAGGCAAGCCTGGTGCGACGAGCTCGACCCAGAAGGCAAACCCCTTGCTTTCGCTGGCAAGGGGTTTCGAACTTGAGACCTCCAACATGGAAGTCCCAAGCTCAAACCACTGGGCCACCCCGAAGGGTACTTTTAGCATTATTTTCTTTAGCTTATTCAAGGAAAAGGTCCTTTTTCTTTCATGCAATACAATTTGATTGAAATTTATCAGTTGATGCAATTATATGGTTATCATTTAGAGTTTATTCATGTGAAAAATTGCATGATTTAAAGCTTTTCCTTGTCAGCTTCATGCAAAAAGTGTAGAGCAGCCACCAGTCGCAAAACGGTTATGTACAGGTTTGCCCTTTGCCAATCATTATCCCAGTGGGAAATATTTTTATACAAATTGCTCATAATTTTTCTTTGCAGCCTCGCTGGATGTTAGAGAAATTGACATGAATACAAAACAGGGTTCTTTAGTTGCAAGGCTGAGACTTGACCCTAAGAAAGACAGTGGTTTTGTTCCATTGCCTGCCCCTCTTCTGCGTAAATACATTGCTTATGCAAGAACTTATATATTTCCTAGGTTGTCAAATGTGCTTTGTCTTGTGTTTGAAAGTTTTTGCTACTCTTTAAAATGCTTATTTATCTTCTGGTCATTTGGTGCAAGGATGACAAAACCAGCAGCAGAAATCTTGCAGAAGTTTTACTTGAAGTTGAGGGATCATAATACGTCCGGTGATGGTACACCGATAACAGCAAGGCAATTAGAGAGCTTGGTAAGGTTGGCAGGAGCTCGAGCTAGAGTAGATCTAAGAGAAGAGATAACTGAGCAAGATGCTCTGGTAAATTGATTCTCCGTAGTTGCTCATTTCTAATACAGTTTGTTAACAATCTTTCCAAAATCATCAAGACGTGCTATAATCTTGATCATCAAATTGCTCTATTACGATGCCCTCAAACCATGTATTCTCAATTATCAGGATGTTGTGGAAATAATGAAAGAATCATTATACGATAAGTATGTTGACGAGCATGGATTTGTGGATTTTGGACGGAGTGGGGGAATGAGTCAGCAGAAAGAAGCAAAACGGTTTTTGAGTGCCTTGCATAAGCAGTCAGAATTGCAGCAAAAGGATTGCTTTTCAATTTCTGTAAGCCATCTTTCTCATCATTGTATATTTTATGGCATAAGTACAAATGTAAGAACGAGAAAAATCCCTATAACAGTATTTATTTTTCAGGAAATATATAGTCTGGCAGATCGGATTGCATTAATGGTTCCAGATATCGACACATTCGTGGATAATCTTAATAGTGTTGGTTATTTACTAAAGAAGGGTCCCAAGACATATCAGGTATTGTGATGTCTGGCTTTTATATTTACAAGATAATCAATTTGCACTGAGAATCAAGATTATACGGTTAAGAGTTTCTTCTTTGGCCTTACTTCCTAAATGTGCACGTTATAATATACCTTTTATATCGTCATCCTCCAACCAATCACTGGAACTCATTTCTCTCGACATTACTAATGTGAAAATATGTCAAATTTTGGGTTTCGACCATCGTGCAAAAATACTCTTTTAAGTGACATCTTGAATCATTTTCATGCAGGTGCTATCTTCATCTTATTCACAAACATCAAGGTCAAGAGGATAGTCGAACAACACTAAGGCCACAACTAAATCATGTATCATTCTGTTTGTTTTCCAGAATTCGTGCCATTTTTGGCTTCTTAATGTGTTTGTAATATGTTCTTTTCATGTAAATAGTTTTAACTACGTGACCTTTTAGGTGATTCTGAAGAAATCAATACATGTATATCGAGAGCAAATATTGAGTATTTTGTTAACTCCTATACATTCATGAATAAAACCAGGTGGTTCTTTTACCATGCTGTGACGAAAGAGCTAAAAAGTACAGCATTATGTAACCCATTAATTGATGTATACACCTTATGAACTTTGGTAAAACAAAAAAGTATAATTGCTATTGATCATCATACATAGAATACAGAGTGTGGTTATATCAGGGCTTCATTACATTAAATTCCTGCCTTCCAACTATACTATAATCGAGGAGAAAGCTGTATCAGATTATATTTCAACTGTGTATAACACAACAAACTTTCAAATCTATATATTCAAGTTTAATACCTATGTTTTCATCTTCAATTATTCGGATTTGTATTCATCGTCGATTACTGAATCAAGGCGCCACTCACTTCCATAATAGGAGTTGGGCAATCCCAACCAGAACTTGAATGCTTCAGCTGCTCGTTTGCGTTCCTTTCTCCTGTCCTGTCTAGCTCTCGACGCATGCTTACTAGTAAACATCCTTGAATGCATCTCGACGTAGATCCTAGTAAACTTGGTCTTATTTGGTGGTATCCCGTGTTGCTCCATGCAAGCAACGATTTCCAAAGCTTTCTTGAAGAAAGCCGCCCTGACACATATATCTGCCAAAGTATCCAACAGTCCTTCATCAGGTTCCAATGGCGGGACGCCTGAAGAGGGAATAGACTCCTCTCCATTTCCCATTCCGCACCTCTGTTTTATCTCATTCCAAAGCAAGAGCGCTTCTCCTGGCTTCCTAGCCAAAGCAATCCCATTTGCAAGACTGCCATAAGTGGCCACATTCGGGTAGAATCCGTTTTCTTTCATCCTCTCAATCACACTCTTTGCTTCCTCAACCTTTCCCAGCTTAGAGTATGCATCTACCAACATATTCCAAGCCACCAAATCAACCTTCACTCGAGGGTCTTTAAGCATCTCGTCAAACACCTTGTTAGCTAGCTTAGCCTGACCAGACGAGGCAAAAGCTTTCATCAAAGTGGTGTAACTTACTTTGGTCGGAGCAATACCTCTCGCTCTCATCTCGTTGAAGTAAGAAAGAGCTCCTGCACAGTCATCTACCAATATACATCCATCAATGATTGTGTTATAAGAAACCACATCAGGCTCTATTCCAGTATCAATCATCTCTTTAATCAGCTCTTCTGCCATGTCAATATGCAGCTGTTGGCAATATCCTTTGATCAAAACATTGTAAGTTACTCTATTAGCAGGGACACCAATCCTGACCATCTCGGCCAGCACCTCCCGTGCCCTATCCATTAAACCTTGCTTCACAAATGCAGAAATAACCGTCGTGTAAGTGACATGGTCCGGATGGCTCTCACTATCTCCTAGATGTCTCATTGCCTCTAACATCCTCACCATATCTGTAACACGGCCAGCATTCATATAACCTTTCATTAAAGTCGTATACATCCTAGAATTCGGTTCAAACACTCTAGACAACTCCGGTGGCTCATTATCTCTCCAATTAACAGAATTTGGGAGCAACTTGTCAAACACATCACTATCATTCAAACACACCTCTTCCACATTACCCTCTCTTAGCATCTTACACAAATCTCTCCTCCCTTCCCTCATTGCCTGAACAACTTTTTCAGCAGTAACCAAATCACCAAAACCAACATAAGCAGCAACAAGAGACTGAAATGTTGACATACACAATGGAATTCCTTTCTCAAGTATCCTTTCCAATACGAAAACAAGCAAATCCTTCCTATCACCTCTGGCACAAAGCTTAATCATCACATTATAACTCAAAACATCAGGCTCACAATCAAACTCACTCATTTCATTAAACAACTCCAAGAATCTATTTTTATCACCAAGATTAGCACAAGCATTCAACACAGCATTATACGCGGCTGTATCAGGCAGCGAATGCTTAACCAAATCAAGATTAGACAACCTACGAATCCTTTTAGTAACGGCACGAAAAAGACCCAAACTCTCAATTGGACCATCATCACCAGAGGATGCAAGACGACTAACAACAGAACTCCAAGCTTTAACATGAGGTAAATAACCAGATTTCAACATTGACTTAATAATAGAAGCAGCATAAAGAACATGTCCACCTTTAGCTGCAGCACTAGCAAGAAGTCCAAGGGAATTCGCGTCGAGGCGGTGGAGTTGCCGTTCATGGCGGAGGCGTTGGATGATTGACTGAGCACGGCGGAGGCTGATAGTGGAGTTTTGGTAAGATAATTGAGAAACTAAACGGCTAAGACAAGTGGGGTTTGGGAGTTGTTGATCAAGATTCTTGGTGTAGTATAACCAAGCTTCATCAGTCTTCCTTTGCTGCAAAAGGGTCAAAAGGGTATTGTCAGGGGAAGCTGAAAATGAGTTCTTGGAGGTGATTAAGGAAGTGGGGTTGGAGGGATTGGAAGTGGGGTGAGGTTGAAATGAGCTATTGGTAGCTTTACAAGTGAGGGTTGAAGAGGAGAAGGAGTTAAAGATGAGATTTTGGGTGAAGGGAAATGGTGAAGTTGAGGAAGGGGGTGAAAGGGGGGTGGGGGGTAGTAGAGTTGTCATGAATTCTTGAACATTTGGGGAAGAAGAGAAAGGAGAGGGAGAAGTTGTTTCAAATTGAGGAAATGGTGATAAGGTGTTTATTTTTGGGGTTGAGGGGTTTTGGGTGGAGAAGGGATGAACTACGTAATGGGGTTTAGTTGGTGGTTCTTGTACTTTCACTCTTTTCTTGATTTTTATTTTGGGGGTGGGGAGGGGGGGTGATTGGACACAACACAATCGAGTATCATAACATTTCAATCGTGTCATACAAAATAATCATCTAGACACATTCAAAAATTATTATGTCAAATTAGTATTTAGATGTCCACGAGACATAGTAAAGATGAATTGAAGGATTTAATTGTCAGTTGAAATCAAATTGAGATTTTGCTGGTGGCTCTTGTACTTACACTCTTCTTCTTGATTTTTATTTTTTTTGAGGGGGCGGGGACGGACACAACACAACTGAGTAAGCATATTTAGACACTTCATTTTGTCTCTTATATAGCAATTGAACACTACAACATATAAAATAATTATTTAGACACATTCAAAAATTATTGTGTCAAGTTAGTATTAGATATCCACGAGACATAGTGAAGATGGGTTGAAGTGTTTGATTGTCCGTTGAGAGATTAAGTTGAGGTGTTTAAATATACACGATCAAAGTTAAACTGTTTATTTGTTGGTTAAAATCTAATTTGAGGTGTTGTTTATATATTATGTTTTTTTTTATGGAAAAAAATTAAAAAAAATATCTAGAAGAATGGGATATTTTCACATCTTTTTGTTCTTTTTGGAGTGTGGATGGAAGGTGCCATCTACTTGGAGCATGTCTAGATTAAGACATTTTTTGGATTATTAAGATGGACTAATTGAGTGTGTGGTTGATATCAGAACTCATTTGTTTAATTAAATAATTATAAATAGCTTAGATGTTTCAAGTACTGAAATAATTAAAATATGCATGGTGGGTAAATGTTACTTTCTTCTGGCCCTAATTACTTGTCCACTTTAAATTGACACACCTATTAAAAAAACAAGTATTGACATAGTGAACTTACCATTTTCAAAAAGTTTTACCTTTTTCAAAGTAATTAACTGAGGGTATAATAGATAAAAATTTTTTTATCCTTTCTTGATTTGTCAAAATAGACAAGTAATTAGGGACAACTAAAAAGAAAAAAATGGACAAGTAATTAAGGACAGAGGGAGTATTTCCTTTGGGAGCCTTTTTTTTTTGTGGGGTGTGTGTGTGGGGTTGGGGTGGGGGTGGGGGTGGGGGCGTAAGGGATATTTTCTTCCTCTTGTTTGACAATCATTTATTGGGTGGTTCTTGTACACACACCCCTCAAACCCCAGGGAAGATTATATTTTTTCTTTTTTGTTCTTTTTGGAGTGTGGGTGAATAGTACTTCCAATTTGAAGTATGTCTAGATTAAGACACTTTTTGGACTATTAAGAGATTTGAGTAAATGAGAGTGTTGGCTAACATGATAAATATGAAAAGTGATTTCTTTTTTTTTTTTAAAAAAACTAAAAAGGAAAACAAGATAGTGAATTAAAATGTAAGGAGTATATCTTTCTAGTTCTATACGTTTTGAAAATCATAGCAAAGCTACACTTGTATAGGATTGAAATGTTATGAGTATATCATTCTAATTTTACACATTTTGAAACCCATAGCAAACTACACTTGTATAATGTATAGGATCGAAATACGCAATGTAAAAGTACCCCTTCATCTCATTTTATGTGAAAGATATTTGAGTGACCGAAGTTTAAGAAGTTAAAAAATAAATTGACATGTAAGTCAAATATTGCATATGCAAAATATCAAAAGTATCCGTATTGCATCTCAATAGTAGACTACAGTAAGACCTGAAAAAAGCAACATAAAAAAAAGTGTTTTGAGGGAAACTTTTACTGGTTCTGAATTTGGCCTTCAAAGACCAAAAGTACATTTTCTTGTACTCCAACAAATTGCAATAAATCTTGCAATTTCAAGATCTTTATAGTGATAGCACATCGAAAAAGATCTTTCGATCAAAACAGGGATACAAAGACCGGACATATAAAGATAAATCAGACAAGAAAAGTGTCAAACTCCGCGTGGATAGTCAGAAGTTGACAATATCTAAAGTCGAGATCAGCAGGAACATCTATCTAAGCGAGCTCAAAACAGGCATTTCCGACCAAGTTTGTAAGCTCAAGAAGAGAAATGAAACCAAAAAGAAGGAACATAATAAGAAAGTTTCATCTTTCTATCAAACTGACCTTAAAAGAAATATATGTGTCCACAATTGTTTCCTGATACATAGTTTACCAACAAAGCTTTAACCCCCTTCCCCCAAAGAACTTTTCACTGTATAATTCTCCTTCAAGAACTGGACTATCTACTTATAATTTTTATACTAATAACTAATAAACCATTGATGTCTGCACAACCACCAAGTTTAGTTAGGCCAGCAGCAGTAACCAGCTCTCCTTCAACTCCACAAACCACCCGCTGCCACGATCTTCTAAGCCACCACCTACTCTGAACTATACTATTCACAAACTATGTACCTGATTGATCAAGCCAGGGAACCTATGAAAGATGGAATGAGCCTTGTCCTTCCATTATGGCATATAACAGCTTTTCCTTCATTTTCTCCTGCAAAATTTCACGGGAAAAAGGAGTTACTTCTTTTGTCAAATAATAAAGAAAAGATATCTCACACAAGGGAGTGAAAGAGAAAGGAGCTGACTTTTGAAGAGTAAGGTGGTAGCTTGAGATAATTGGCACATGTCATCACACTAGGTAGGTCAGCGTCGACCCAAACACTGCAACTCTGCGACAAACCAAAACAGTAGACATTAAAGCAGGAAGTAACATAATAATGCGAACATCTTTTTGTTTCGTCTATTAAGCACTCAGGAAATCTACTGGAAGTACCTTCCGAACGATTGTTAACTTTGGGCTAAGAGATGCCAGACCCCCTGGAGGCAGTCTAGGTGCACCAGTCACAAACTGCAGGAATGCTCTCTGTTGCTTGCTGTCAAATTCCTTCATAATTTCAAGTAACTACAGATTTGCAGTAAGTCAATTGTCATTAGTAGCAATTGGTTCCATTAAAGAATAAAAATCTAAGAAGATAGGACTGTACGAACATTTAAAACTGGAGGACTGTTGGCAGTGTATCCATGGTCAAACTTGATGTGATCCAGAAGCTCATTGGACTGCCCAAAACAACAAAAATCGGTTTTAAAAAACAAACAGGAGATCGATCTTTAAGTAATACCCATCAGCTGCTCAGAAAACACAACTTACGTTCCAGAATCCACACTCTCCGCACAATAGTCTCTCTAATTCATCTTCAGTGAAAACCTGAAGATGTCTGATGGGGAAAACCTGAGGAATCAACAACATTGAAGATGAAAACTATTGGTTTTAGAAAAGGTTAAGACAGAACAAATGAGTAACCCGCAAACCGCGTTTAGAATTCCTACTAAATCTTATGGCAATAGAAACTGATTATTTGATTTGATGAAGTAGCTCCAAAATTCTGCCATTTATATAAGAAGAAATAACAGCGGTATAGTATTTCAAATACAGATGGAAGTTACATATTGGGGATCACCACATGATGAATTTGACTGTGTTGTTAGTGTTCATGTACCAGATGAAAATTATCTCAAATGACCTGCAAATCTTAAGGCGTGATAAAAACCTACATGGCCTCTCCTATAAATTTCTGGAATTATTTCTTCCAGGGAGTATTCTCTTGCATCCAATTGTCAATTGATTAGGTAAGTAGATCAGACTTCATAGAAGTTGATCATAAACTGAAACTTATGCAAACTATAGTTGAAGAACTATTACTTCAATAGTTTATACTAAAAGGTAGACTGATGGAGGCGGACCTGATCAAAGCCCGACTTGAATGCTCCAATTTGTCTTGAAATTCCAGAATTTAGAGTAGCATCCACAACGAGTAAAACATATTCCTCTAAGTTAGAGGAGTCAACCTAGAAACAAGTCATCAACTTCAATGATTAGCCTGTTAGAATCTCAAAAAATATCAGGCATCAACTTGTAGAGTGCTAACCGTTTTTGCATCAGATGCAGAATTAAGGACATAATCTGGATAGCCAGGAAGAGTATAGTCAAGACAAAGATCACCAATTTTTGTATTCCGGAAATTAAGTTCTAGGTCTAACGATGATTTTCCCTCAGGATGTGATTCCAGATGTCTTTTTCTTTCAACAAGAGCCTGAAATTCTAGGAGAACTCCACCAAGTTCAGGGTCAAATGACGGGATGTCATACACAGTGAGTTCCTACAAAAAGAAGAGAACATAAGGAGAACTCAAGAACTAGAACTAACAAGGATGTCTACTAAAGCATGGAGCATACCTTCCCAAGAAGAAGCTTGTAAAATGCTCTGGATAACCGAAGATCTAGAACCCTGCCATCTTGAAGAGACTTCGCAACTATCTGGCCCAGAAGCACAAACTTTTTCAGCACTTCAGAGAACTCTAGGCCATTTAATGAATGGGGTGAAGGTGACCATGGGCGGGGGAACAGACCAAAAGGAGAGAAAATAATTCCAGATTCCTCCTCTACACTCACGCTGCCATGAGCCATGTGATCACCTCTCCACATCGCTAGCCCAATCTTCTGGAACTCATGACTGACCAAGGTAAAAAATTCTAGCGTCGGACCAAGACCAGTACCAACCTCATCATTATATTCCACCTCAATGACAACCTTCTGATTGGCATGGAGGTCCATCATCTGCCTAGCAGAATCCAAAATTCTACTTCGATGAACTAATAATTTTTTCCGGCGTAAAACACTACTGTTTTGGTGCCTACCGCTCATGCCTGCAGCCGTATTATGAGACGATGATTCAGGCTGAATTGGCTGTCGACCAAATGCAGCAAGGCGGAAATACTTGCATCTTGCTTCGAAACCAAACAAAAAGGGGCATGAATTAACCAATTGTTCACACCAAGGTGGCAAACCACCTATGGAAACAGAAAAGGGATTCCTCATTTGCAGTTCTATTTTCTCTGTCAATTTAGTGCTTGCAAATTCATTCTGAGGGAGATCAGAATTTGTGACCTTAATATCACCAAAATTGGTAGTCTTTCCTTCAGCAAAAGCATATAGTTTTGTTCGAGACCCAAGATGAAAACTGAACCTGTTCAAACCTTCCAAGCTTCTAAGAAGAAATAAGATATCATAAGTTGGACTTGATTTCTCAAGATCAACCATTTCAGAACCGAACATGCTAGAGAAAGATGGGGTGTACTGCCACCATGCTGTAGGTTTCTCAGATGGAGTAGAATGTACAGCATGTTTGCAACTCTGAGGACATCCTGGTTTATGTCTCACAAATCTTCTGTAGGTCACCCTGTGTACTTGACTCCATATGCTTGAATTAGTAGTGATGTCATTCTCTGCTTTAATCTGCTGCAGGAGTACAGTTTGATATAGGGTCAACTTGTGGTTCCACTTCTGTCCCTCCAGGTAGAATATCAATTTAGGTGCAACATTTTCATCATCACAACATCCAGTACACTCCAAACTTGTACTACTATCATCTTCAGATGAATTCAATCTTCCTTTCTTCAAAGACTCCTACAAGGCATCAGCGCAAACATAACATCAGGGATATGACAGAATTCAGAGGATCAGGTTGATTTGAGACAGTCAATTAAGATTCTGTAGCTATTCAAAGCATAATACAAAATCACTTAAAAGATATAACAATGTCACCCATCGCAAAGCAAGAATCGAGGACATACTCAAAAATACATAAGATATAACTTGTTAAAACTGTTAGCGAAGGAAAAGACTTACTGCATTAACATCTGAAATATCCATTGGAACACTCTTTGTTTGTTCTACATCCACAGTTTCCACTTCAGCAAATAATTGCAAGTTATTCTTCACAACCTGAAAGAGAACCACAGGAATTTTGGATGAGGAAGCTCATTGCCACTAAATAGAAAGTCTAAACATAACAGATTGAGGAACAACAAGTACAAAAAAGGAAAAAAATGATAAACCAACCTGCGTTTCATGGGAATCTGTGGAAGTGGTGTCCGATTCCATGGGTCCTGGATTTTTACCTTGAGACGTGCTTACATCTTGTGATACACGAGATGGTGACTCTTCCTCCAAATCCAGAGTGGGTGGATTCAACTTTTCACTTTTCTTTCTACTCACTTTTGGCCACAGGTATCCCTCAATTGTTTCCAACAGCGAAAAGGGATCTACATTCACAACACTCTCCGGATAATCAACAAGTGATGACTCCCCCTCTCCCTTCACAAACTGGACCTTCAGACAAGGATATGGAGTACAATGCCCATATGGGATTGTAGCATATGAGTTTCGTAGCTTAGATGCATGACTGATGACTGGGAAGTTTTCAACAGAGCTAAGTGCACTATGCAATCTCCTTATCAAAGCTAGAAAAGTGGAGTTCTCCACAAGCGGGCCAGAGTTATCCAAAAGTAATCTACCAAACAGCTCAAATCTATTTTCTATAATATACAGCTGATTTACTGAGACATCACCATCTACCTTTTTTCCCAAGTATTGGCCATTGGAGAGGTAATTTACTAGAGACTTCACAACTCCACTCTCAATGAACTCGAATGTAGAAATGGCATTATTCCCATTTAACTCTGACATAATTTGATGCAAAACAGGGTAAAAGTCTTCTTTCTCTTGAGAAGGAGCAATGCTGCTACTAAATTTGTGAACCAGATCAGTTAACTGAGAAGAAAGAGTCTTGAGCTTCTGAAGAACATCGGTTATTCCTAATCTGGGGTTCATTGAGTCTGTTGCAAAGTAATTGGTCTTGATATGCCTAGCAAGACTTTGGACAGTCTCTTTCTCTATCTTGCAAGTCCTTGATTCTGGTCCTGTTGGAGTCTGAACAGCATCAGAAGCAAAACAAAGACAATTTACTGCAGTAGGTGGTACTGATCCTTGGCCGGCTTCATCTGATGCTTGAACACCATTGGTTGAAAACAGAGACTGCGAACATTTTTCCGGGGAAAGAAGTGCATCAACAGCAAAAAGAACACCTTCCTTAACAAATGAGGCCAAGAAAATATGAGAGAGCTTCTCTAGTAGCTTATCAACAATTTGAAGGGCTAGTATCAGAACATGAGGATCTTTGCGAGTAAAAACTCCTGCTAAGAAGCTGTAAGATACAGAGAAGTCAATTTAGACTAATAGAAGAAGAAACTAAATTTTTGCTTAAAACATGGAAGAAGCAAAAGCATCTCACCTTGAAATGTTAGTATCTTGAAGAAATTCAAGCCTGTCAGATTTGCTGAAATAAACCAACTTATTGATGACAGAGAGACAGCCAAACCATGCATTTAAATTCATGCCAGAATTGACCACCTGTTTAACGATTAAAAAAGAGTCAGGGGAAGCTAGAGCAAGCTAATTTATATACCACAAATAAGTATAACCACCTGGATCAGCACAGGAAGTAAATGAAACCCAAATTTCTCCAGAAGATCCGGATGGTTGATGAGGAAATCTTCCTTGTCTTCGGCTAGCTTGATATTCTGCTCTCTGGATATGGGAGGAAGAAGTTCATTTAACAACTTGAGAACTTCATCTACCTGAGGACAAAGACAATACAACTCTTTTCCTTCAGCAGTCATCACATGTACAATCATACCATCTAACAAGATATGAGCCAAGGTACTGCCATTTCATAAATTAAAGGGGTGTCAACAAAGCTATACCAAAGGAAATTACTTATATTGCAAGTAGGGGTGTCAAAAAAGAGCCCAATTATAGGTAACCCGCCCAAAATTTTAAGAATTGGGCTCAAGATAATTTGAAATGGGTTCAATCTCAACTCATTCAAGTTTTAACCCATTTTAAGAGAATCCTCAATTGAGACCAATTTAATCTCCAATTTCAACCCATTTTAAGACTCTTTATTTGCATTGATGTAATGTAATGTATGTTCCTATATATTGAAGGTATGAATTACTATCTATTTTATATCTTTTAAGATTTATCTATCCATTTGTAACTTCTTTTTTTAAATTTTATCCTGAGTTCAAATTCAAATTGTGGTCATAAAACTTAAATAATGATATATTAAAATTATTGAGATTAATCGGGTCAAATTAGGTGGGTCAAGACCCAACCCGTGTTTAAGCCCATTTGAGCCCAAAGTAAACTTAGGCGGGCTAGGACCCAATCCAATTTCTATTTCAACCCATTTTAATATCTCCAATTTCAACTCAACTCGCCCATTTGAGACCCCTAATTGCAAGCAAAGCTCAACATTGTTTGAAAGGGGGTAAAAAAATGAACTGTTGATGATCCTACCACTGTAGGCTAACTGTTTGTTTAGATGATTAGATGCATGATTTACAACATTTTATATGGAAAAATCTAGATAACTCCTTTTCATTTGAGATGATTTTTCTTTTTCAGTTTTCAGCCACCTTTCAACCATCTCTTTCCTATTTCCCTCTCTGAAAGTCTTACAACTAAAAGGTAAGAAAAGCTACTTCATTCATTAAGCATAGGAGTGAAGGAGGAAATAAGAGATCTTTTGAAGGGAAAGATCTTGATTCATACTTCTGTGGAATAGCCTCGTATTTTAGATGTCTTTTGGTTCACCCATGAGGTTCCTCTTTGAGCAGAGGATTCTCTACTTTTGCTATACCTCTTGTTATATGGGATCTTCCCCAGTATCGATGAAATTATAATTACTTATAAGCAAATCAAGACTTGCACATCAAATTTATGGTGGTATTCCTCTACTCCATAATTCCAAGTCAAGACTTGCACATCAAATTTATGGTGGTATTCCTCTACACTCCCTTCTAATTCATACTCCTACTATTCTTCCTTCTCTTTCAAATGAAGAAATGGTTCTCTTAACCCTTAATCTTACTGTAGATCTTAGCTGCCACAAACTTGGTTATCAATGCGGTTGGTCCAGATCATTTACACTTGAATAATAATAAGTTTTCATCATGATTGCACCATACTTCCATATTCTATCTATTCCAACGAGAACACCATGTAGCTCCTCTAATAGCAATCCATGAGTTCCATACTAAAACTGAATGAAGCAAAGACAGATCACTTATTTTCCACAGAAAAAAAGAAGACCTAAATATCATTCAAGAAATACAGCATGACCTCATTGGTCCCTCTTTTTCCAACTCGTGACAAGTAAAACTCAAGCAAGTGCATGTACACAAGTCAATAAAGAAAGCACAAAGTTCGTGCTCTACTAAACTAATATTACTTTGGTATCTTTCCTCAAACTACCAGGCAACAGAGAACTATCTGTCAAATGAAACCCCATTTGTTGGAAAATTTTACTTTGTATAGGTAAACTACATTTTTGAAAAAATTAAAATATGTATATGATATTAACTTCTCGACACAAGGAATATCTCCAAAGCAATTGCCAGGGGGGTTCGAGGTTTATATGAGGTCCCAAGTTAGAGCCCCATTAGCACCACTTAAATGCCTTTTCTTGACCCATTGCTGAAAATCCTAAGGCAGACTTAATTCTCTAAATTTGGGTCTCTCCTTTTTCAAACATGCACTATTCTATGGAGCTTAAGCCATCAGTTCTTATGATGGGGACCAAAATGTTTGAGAAAGATATCAATGCGTGATTGCATTTATATTATTTGGAAAAACGAGACAGAGAGCAGCAATTTTGAGAAGCTTATGTACAATTTTCGTCTCGACACTTCTCACTCCACTTTAATCTCTTTTTTATTTTTTGGGGTCAATTTATGCCCACAAAGGTAGGGTTAAGGTCTGTGTTACAATTTTACCCTCCCCAAACCCCACTTGTGAGGTTATACTAAGTATATTATTATTGTTGGGGTCAATTCTATGCTACAACTCCCTTATCATATATAGCTGCGAAATAGTTTCATCTAAACAAACATCACAATCAACAATTAAAAGAATAAGGGAACTTTATAAAGCACCTGATTATAATGCCCATCAACCATCAGAGTAGAAGGCACCCCATGTGAGAAGTCATGAGTGGATAAAATGTCCTTTAATATGTGGCTGATGTTAAGTTCAAAGAGAGTCTTGACAGCAACAATAGAGCCAGCAGCCAGTTTGACAAGTAACCCAATTAAACCCTAACATGAAGGGAAAAAATTACATATAAACCAAGACACTGAAGAATGTAGATTAGGGATATTCATATCTGATGTCAGCAACTAAAATACACTTCAAGATCTTACAACATAAACTGATTGGCTAACTGTTGTTCTTCCATTCAACTCTATGAGATGTGTGACTTGCTGAACCAGCATGTGGTTACACAGTTGGTCCAGCTTCTCTGAAGAATGGCATGCCTGCTCGACTATTCTAATCAAACAAGTTGCTACGCTCTCAACAAGCTGAAAGATAAAGAAACCATTTCAATGTTATAACAGTGTAACACTGAATAATTAAGAGGGATCAGTCCAGGAACAACTTTCCACAAATTATACCTGTCTATCCTCATATAGAAGAAGATTGCACAAAACGGGAACCGCCTCCATTAAAGGTGGAGGACATCCGGAGGGAAGCTTTTTACAAATATTTACGACAGTTAAGAGTGCCTTCCTCTGCAACAGATAAAAGAAACAAACAGAAGAAAATAAACATTTCAACCTCAATATCATCAGTTTATCTATAGCAGATTGTTAATGTTATTGCTTTACCTGCTCACTTGTCGAAAAGAAATCAATGTAATGTAAAATGGCCATTATAGCCCCAGATTGCAAACACACTATAGGTTGCTCCCGCGAGATTTTCTCTAGTGCTTGCAGACACTAAGTTGAAGAGGGAAAAAATCAATCACAGGATAACTCAAAAAATAAAAAATAAAATCGCAGGAGAACATCTAAAAAGCCTTCTACTCTTTAATTTAACACACACAAAAAAAAGAATTATTGATAAACAATTTCATCATACCTGTTCAGCCACATCCAAAAACTCAATGTCCCTTAGTCTTTGGCAAAGGGCAGGAACTGCGTCATGATTGACAAGGGAGGCCGAAGAACGAGGATGAACTTCACATAAATAAGTCATTGCCCTGATTGCTAATAGCATTATTTCAGGATTGCTCTCATATCTAGCCAATCTTACAAGAACGGGAGAAAATAAATCTGCCATTACGTTCGACATCGAACTATCAGGAGAAAACGATAACAAATCACATAGCTCCGTAAGAGCAGCCAACAGTGCTGATTCTTCAGATTCTTTGCTCAATCTTTCCAAAACTCCATTGAATTTGCTCTGATTGCCCATTAATTGCCGCCTGTAATAGTCCCTATAAGTATTATCAGATTCACAAGATCCATAAGCAGAGTCCTTTTCACCTTCACTTGACCCTGAAGTGGATGATGATGATGATGATGATGATGTGTCTATATCACCATGGTGACTTTCGTGTATGGAACTCATTGTAGTAGGAATCACTGAGTTGGAAGTACTAGGCCTGAAATCTGTTGAGCTACAGGGTCGCTTATCGGCAGGCAGTTCATCAACATTTTCAGTCCTTTTCTGCCCCCGGTTTCCCATGAAACAACACCAAGCCAGTTCTATATGTTTTCCTGTCAATATTATAAGCACTTCACTCTTAACAGCCTATTATCATTCTCAAATGCACCAAAACATAAGCAGATTGAATTTTCGTACATCTAAACAAAATTTAGGATCAAAACACTCGAACAAGCAAAATGGATATACTAGTTTCATAAAGCAGACTACAACTATTTCAGATTGAAGCCTAGTTGACTGATTGGGAATTATATCAGCCAACTTCTCCTGGTATAAATAGCACAACTTTATTACATAATCCATTCACTGATTGATCCATGGAAACAAAATCTTGGAATTCTCAAATAATGGGATCCATATATGCAACAACATACCCAGTGTAGTCGCACGAAATGGAGTTTTGGGGGAGTAAAGAGTATGCAGACACTTGGCTCAGCAAAAAACAGACCAAAGCAATCCAGAAAAAGAAGTAATGGATGTAAAATCCTAACAAACCATGTTGAACAGTAACTACAACAACCAAATAATACCATAATAGAACTACAGTAACAAAAATCGAAGGACAAAAAACTAGTCACAACAAATTAACTAGCGACAAGGAGAGCCTCCAAAGCAAAGTCATCATAGTGTTATGTGTTTGAGAATGTTTGATCATTTGGTAAAACAAACACACAAAACAAGCTTACAAAACTACAAAAACACTAAAATTAGCAACCAAATACATTGTTTCAACCAAAAAGAATGAAAAACAAAACAACCCCAGAAAAACTCCCAACTGATTTAAGCATAATATATACATGCATAGTTTAGCCTCCAATGTTAAGTCATCATAGTGTAATATGTTTGATCATCCAGTAAAACAAACAAACAATGCAAGCTTATAGCACTACAAAAACACTAAAATTAGCAAACAAATACATTGTTTCAACCACAAAGAATGAAAACAAAGGAACCCCAGAAAAACTACTAAGTGATTTAAGCATAATATACCTACATAGTTTAGCCTCCAAAGTAAAGTCATCGTAGTGTAACATATTTGATCATATAGTAAAACAAACAAACAAACAATTCAAACTTATATCACTACAAAAACACTAAAATTAGCAAAGAAACACATTGTTTCAACCACCAAAACTGAAAAACAAAACAACCCCACAAAAACTCCCAACTGATTTAAGCATAATATAACCATTCATAGTCACTGCAATTCAAGAACAGCCGATCAGCTTGAAGCAATTTCCAAAAAGACGACATCTTTATGATAAATAACCTCTACCCAGATGCTTAATAAGTTAAATAAGCCAAAAATTTGAAGACCCATAATCACTTTTTACACAATAAATAAGAAAAATATGAAAAAAATCAGTTCTTGGGTACCTAAAAGCGGTGGAGTTTAATCGATCTTTATCTCTTTTCTTTAATTAAATTACTTTCTTCTTCTTTCTTGATAATTCTGCGTTGAATATTTACACAATACACACCTAGTTCAGTGTGTGTTTGTGTGTTTTTACATAAATAAATACATGAAAATTAAAGGATGCTGATGATAGATAATGATGAAAACACAGTAGGAAGGAAGCAGTGGGGGTGGGCGTGGGGGTGGGGTGGAAGTAATTATGTGTATAATGAAGTTTTAAGAGTAAACAAATTCTAAATGAATAAGGTCTCTACTATCATCATGAAAAATATTTAGTGGTCGTTCGGTTAGGAATAAGTTATTTTAAATATTTTATTATTATATATATGAGATAATTTATTTCCTCATTATGGTAAAAATGATGAAATAAATAATCCAAGACTATTTGATACCTCCAATCAGATATGTGATAAAATAATATATTCTACATTTTATCTCAAGATTTTTATACATTATGCCTCACATTTAACGACTTCTAAGTGATTTAATAAAAATAAAATAATGTTTCTTTAGATACATGAGGTATATGTATTAGGTTAATAAAATTACTTTGTTATGAACAAGTTTTTATCATAAAATATTTGAATTGATATAGCTCGCGGTCAAAGTAAATAAAGTGTTTTTGTATATTAGCAAAATTATTTTGTATTTCTTTATATTATTAATTAATAATGCAGCGTGATTATATCATGGTATAAAATACACATTTTCAACTAATTGAGGTGAGTGTGATTGCTAGAAAATATATACTCTTTGTCAAGGAAATGACCTATTCATACCTCCAACGTTATATTGACTCACATGTATTTTTTTCGACTAAAAAAATTTTAAAAATCAATTATAAAAAAACGATTGAAATTAAAAACAATCCTTGAAATCTCAAAATTCGATATTATTCACAACAATCCTAAACGACCAAAATGCAATTTATTATTACATTTATATAGATTTTTTTTATATATATATATATGATAAAATTGACAAGAAGATGAGAGAGAAAAAGAAATCGATTGTCAAAGCACTAAACACAAATTTATCATCGAAATAATAAAAAAATTGTGTGTGTGAAATGATTAAATATACAGCTACATATCTTCTATTTCAATTAAAATTCTAAAAAGAATAATTAAAATGATAAAGATATATCTAAATCATTTATGCAATGATGAAATTATAAATATAACACTTTTAAAACAAAGAATACATTTGCCCTAAATCGTATACATTTTTAAAAAAAAATTCCCATAACAATAATAATTCACTATAAAGCAAAAGGTCTATAATAAAGTGAGATCAATTTCGCTATGTTTACTAAAAGAATATGATTTTATATACTTGTTATAACATTTCCTACTTGAACCAAATGGTAAAACAAAATGATTTTTGGATCTATGGTTAATTTAATGATTGGTCAAAATAATAATAATTTTTCTTGCTTAGAATTCTATAAATTTATAAACAATGTTGAATTATTAGTATAAGAAATATACTTACCGACGAAAGAGAGAGAGCGATTTGCTCAGTGATAGAACTCAAATATGATTCGGCTTATCACTTAAAGGCAGTTTATATAAGAAATTTTGTGACCTAAGTAATAATTAATTTTCCTATTTTCTATCATCTATTGAATTTTAAGGACTGATATCAAATCTTATTTTTATTTTAATTAGAAAAAATAACTAAAAAGACGTGTTAATTGCGACCAAATTTACTATAAGATACCCAAACTTTGTGGGAAGTCTATTAACCCCCTCCCGAGCCCCGACTATATTGAACTAAACTACATATATTTCTAGACTCTAAGGTGATGCACAAAATACAGTTCACTATTTTTGAGGGTGTAAAATGCAAATAATGTATTAAAAATTTATATTTAAATATTATATATATATATATATATATATATATCAAATATGTTTTTCTATTTTTTCCATATAAATCAAATTCGGAGAATAGTGAGTACGTTGACTTCTGATATTATAACTGATTTTCCGAAAAAAGATTCATTAACAAAATATTGACATAATTGGATTAGTTTGCTAAGGGACGAGGAAATTTTTAGACCAAAATCAAATCTAGAGTATTTTTATTACAATTTTAAAAATAATTTAAGGATACTTATTACTCTTTTTTCCTTTTTATTATTAACTCGAGCTAGTTGACTAACACCTTGTTTGAATGGTGTTTTTTGGGGATGATAGTTGCTTGTTAAATATATTATTTATTTTGATTGTTACTTAAATTTTATAGTATTGTACCGTTTAGATTCATGGTTAGGTAATGACGAAAAGACCCATTTTGTGTAATGACCAATTTGGTGAGATCGCGTCGTTATCTTTATATTTTCTTGTCATTTTATCTTTACTTGTTATTTAATAATTCTATTTTATCACTTGCCCTACTTTTTCATAATAGCTTTACCTTGAACCCTATAATTTCTTATATGTTTATCGTTCAAATTATGAATGTGCGACATTATTCAATGAAACAATACGATACAATATAATAGATACAACACAATACAATATAATCATATATATATATATAAAGAATGCTAGGCCCGCCTACGTGGCGCCACCGCAAATCAAGATTCTCTTTTAATTTATTTTTTTTCAAAACTAGCCCTTTCCCTTTTATGAAAATTTGTGACTTTTATGAAAAGTTGTAACATTTATGAAAAGTTGTGACTTTTATGAAGAGTTGCGACTTTTATGAAAAATTGTGACTTTTATGAAAGGTTGTGACATTTCTGAAGGATTGTAACTTTTCCAAAGAGTTGTGACCTTTCCGATAAGGCACAATAAACATTTGTTCACTACCCTTTGTTGTCTATAAATAGAAGGATTTCCTGCCACTATTATTTGTAGGTTTTTTTCCGCTATAGGGTAGTCGAATTCAAATACATTAATTAAGCTTCTTATGAAGTTTGTTTCATTCCTCAAAGTTTTCTTCCTCCTATTTCATAGAGCTTAACCTTTACTATAAGTCATAGTGATTCATGTAACCATGACAATTTCTTTTTGCTATTTTGCTGACTTATTTTTAAACTTTGTTAAAAATTTCAGCAAGGATGATTGAAAATTGATCTTCTCTTTTGTCCCTTTCTACAGGTTTCTTCATATAAACAAAGAAAATTGATTTTAATTGCAATGCGACATTACTCCTGCACATCTCAGTCCACAACTCATAACAGTGTTGAAATGGTTGAATTCATTACATTTGGTTCTTTAGTAAACAAAATTTTTATTTCTGCCACTATTATTTGTAGGTTTTTTTCGCTATAGAGGAGTCGAATTGAAATACATTAATTAAGCTTTTATGAAGTGTGTTTCATTCCTCAAAGTTTTCTTCCTCCTATTTCATGAAACTTAATCTTTTACTGTAAGTCATAGTGATTCATGTATCTATTGCAATTTCTTTTTGCTATTTTGGTGAGTTTTTTTTAACTCTATTAAAAATTCCAGTGAGGATAAATTATCTTCTCTTTTGTTCCTTTCTACATGTTTCTTCATATACTTTTTGGGAAAATTACTTGTGGGTTGTGCTATATTTCATAGCACACAACAACAAATATGTGATAACTAATACAGAACCAATGATGAAGATTGTTAAAAGAACCTAACAGATTGCTCTCTTGCTTGCCACAGCTAGATATTATTTTGAGGTACAAACATTTTGTATGCTATTGCACTCTTCCTAGAATATTAGTATAGAAACAATTAGTCTACTTCTTTTATCGCAAGTTAACTAATTTGCCATATTGCTTCGTCTCTTCTTTTTGGGCATAATAAGAGATCACGTTTTCTTGAAACTAACAAATGTCCAAAATACACTATAACAAAAAAAAAAAATTGGCAATAAATATGCACATTAACGAAAAGTGCTAGATCCTTTACCGACATTAATTAATTGTCATTAGATTCAATGTTGCTATAGACTTTAGGGACATTTATAGAGAGTACCAATTGCCTTTGAAAATACATATTTAGCGACAATTAAACTATTAATTGTTGTTAAAGATCATTTTTATTGTAGTGATAACTCTTTCTTTTGATAAAGTTCTTTTTTTTATTTATTTATAAAGAAGTAATAACTCTTTCTTTTGGCTTCTTTCAATTAAATTTGTGAACTGTAAACTTTGATACAACCTGACAGACTATCTTTTGAAAAATATGTTAAGCAACATGCCTTTTTCTTCTTGATTGTTAGGAAAGAAAGGCCGTCTTTATTATTATTTGTGGATATTTGTGACTTCAAGTGCTTACAAAATTATGTTGTGAGATTTTAATATGATATGTGTCAAAATTTTGGTTTAGAATATCCAGTTGTGAACCGTTCCTTTCAGATGTCACCTACTGCTTGGTTGATAATTGCATTAATTTTTTGTAACTGCATACTATAACCATAACAATAACTATGGTTCAATTCCAAATAAGTTGGGGCCGGTGATATGAAACCTAAACAATAGTAATGACTATTCTGAGACAATGAGGAAAAGCATTTATGATACTAACAATTTTAGGGTCATTTTTTTTTATATATACATGATACAACATACTATAATAAAAAAGAGATTGATGGAAGTTCATAAGAAAGGAGCCGAAGGTCCTCCATTTGAATTTAGTTAATTATGTTCTTGTATGGACGTGATGTTCCACTAGATTTGGGAGTGTTGTTGTTCGAGACTTTTGGGTGTTTTCTTTTAACATCTGATGTTGTTCTTTATAACTTCTTGAAATTTAGAAAATTTCATTACTTTTGACCAACTATTTTCATGGAGATTTTCTTAGACTTCTTTCTTATACTTAAAATCTCTCTATAACTTGTAATTTTTGTATAACAAAAACGAAAATTAAAAAAATACAACACTTTAAGATTTCGGAGAAACGCTTTGCTTTAAAATAAAATGTTCTTGACAATGTAGTGTATATATCGAAAATACGAATATTACCGAATGATCATATATAAGCTTAATAAAATAGTTGAATCTCGTGCGAAGCACGAATAATTTACCTAATACGATATATTATGAAACAATGGATAATAACCCTTCCAATATTATATTTTATATTAGTAGAAATTTAACTTTTAATAATTTAGGAATATTTTTTTTTATACAACATAAAACTAAAGTAGAACAGAGAGCAAAACTGCGATTCAAGATTCAAAAAATCCCCATTTTCCGACCGCTTCACTCTGCCGGTTCTCAATTTTCCGTCACCGTTTCTGGTCACCGGGAAAATCATACCTTCTATATTCTTGAGGGAATTGAATTGGATTGATTTACCATACGAGCGGATTTGTTTTCAATCGTCAATTTTTACCTGCCCCGCTTTGTTGGTTACCTAACTGGATGTGATTTTTTTCAGGTTTTCTTCGACACCCTTTAAATCTCATTTTGATTTTATTTTTGGGTTTTCTTGATCAGATTGTATTGTGCTTGAAAATTTAGTGTTTGGGAGTGAAATAAAAAATTGATCTTTTTGATAATGAAATCATAAATTGACCTTTTGAAATGAAAATGGATGAGGAGAGTTCATATAGCTAAACACCAAATAAAAAAAAATTGGGATTGAGATATAGTTGATTGACACATAAGGGGTTCTCTTTGAATTTATCAGTTACTGCTTTGCTTAATTGGTTGTATTGGTTTCATTTCTTGTATGATGAGAAATTATTTATGAGTTGATTATTGGGTATAGTCTTCGCGTTTGCCCTTGGAAAGTGAAGGAGAGTGTGTGTGAGAGCTTGGAAGAGCGATTGTATCAAGAGTTGGGGTGCCGAAACATGACAATTAAATTATTATGAACATTTTGGTCTCTTAGGTGATGTTATGATTCCATGCATATATATGCTCCGCACTAATTTTCTATTAGTTGTCATGTCACTGCTGTTTTTTCCCTTCCGTTACTATTTGATTTGCTTCACTTGAGACGAGGATATTTTAGAAATAGCCACTCCACCTTGTGGAGGTAGAGGTAAGATTTGCACACACTTTACCCTCCCCAGACCCCACTTTGTGGGATTCCATTGGGTATGTTGTTGTTGGTCTCTTAGGTTTCCAAAACTAGTCCATGTATCTAATGATGGATTGCATTGCGAAATAGTGTTTTTTTACCTTATGTTGGACTCAAATGCTAGAGCCTTCATGAACTTATTTAAGTCCACTTCATTGATAAAGAAGTCTAAACATTTGGTGAAATTAGATTTCATATTATGGCTTTGGTTTCCCACAGTCATTTTGGTGTAAATCTGGTTTTCTCCTTACATTTTGGTGAAACTTTGAAATATCAGAGACATTTATGCTGAATCATTCTCTAAGAAATGTTAATCAGTGAATCTAAGTAGCTTTACAATGCCAAAAAGCAAAGAAGTAAGCTTTTCACTGGCGCACAGTCGGTAAGATATACTTATACCAGTTTCAAAAATAGATATACTTATGTATGAAAAAGGTTAGCTAGATCCCCTTGATGGCCATAATTATGTTTCTTCATTTCAATTAATCACTTGGTCTTGAATTTGCATTTCATTACCATCTCCTTTTATTTTCATTGTTGAAATTGTTTCAAATTAATGTGTTATTTCTCCACAGCCTTAAAAGAGATCAGGATCTCAACCTTTTTAGATGGGAAGGCAGCTTACATTTATCACACAGCTGTGATTTACTGGTTGAAGTGGACATTTTACTGTCAGTTAAAAGCTGGCCATTTTTTGCTGAGGATTATAGGTTTCAGTCAATTGGGGTCTGTAGATCTCCATTAAAGCGAACAATTGTGACTCACATAATTGCTACTCTAAAGGAGGGTTTTGATTGTGTTTGGGTACAGGGGAAATTCTTAATTTGTCCCTCTGTGCTTTGATGAGGGATATTTCATTCTTGTAACATGCCCCAAACTCCCCAAAGATCAGTCTTCACACTCTCTCTTATCTCCCTTCTTCTCTCGTATACTCTCCTCCGCTTGTATCCATCTATTTCCGTTCATCTCTTGAGGAGTCCTCAAAACCAAACCCTCGCATTGGCCACATCAACAGAATCCGAGCCATATAATACTGCTGGCCCTCATGATTACCAAGACCACCGGAGGCAACAATCCTATAGCAGAAACTATATTGTTCGATTCCATCAATATAAAGAAGCTAAAGATCTCCAAAATTATCTGCAAAACAATGTGAAATTTAAGGGGTGGGAATGGATTGAGAGAAAAAATCCTGCCGCGAGGTTTCCTACAGACTTCGGATTGGTGGCTATTGAGGAGTCTGTGAAAGAACTTCTGTTAGAAAACTTCAGAAAATTGGTTCTTGTAAAGGATGTTTCTTTGGATTTGAGCTATCAAAGGGTAGTTCTTGAAGAGAAGAATGAAAAGATTGGGGCTTTTATTAATGAGAATAAGAGGGCTGGGAAGATTTTTTCTGCTATGTCCTTCAGCGAAGATCAAAACTATGCAGTGGCCAACACAAGTAACATGAAGATTAGTTGGAAAAGAGAGCTACTGATGCAGGTACAACTTTGATGAGCTTGTGTTTTGGAACATGTGAATTTACTGAGCTTTGTTTGTAGCATTGCATTAAAGGGCTTAGCCATGCACAAAGTGCCCTGAGATATGATGGGATTAACCATGTTGCATGGTATATGTTCTGAGGAAATTAATCTCTTCTTCAAATATTTTAATGTTATCTTTATCTTTTCTTGAGTCTTACCATGGATCTGTTCTTCTATAATTGGCATCATTTTTGAAATCGAAAGCATTATAAATTTAGGGCTGAGAACTTTTGCTTTCCCAAGGGACTTCTATGGAAGGCACTAAAGAGATAAAGAGTTGACATTTGAAGTGATTATTGCAATAGAATCTTGTAAGCATAGTTCTCCTCTGTTTTGCAACCCAATGCCTCGGGTTAGAGTCCGTATGTTTTTTTAGCCTCACTTTTTCTGGAGAAGCGGCTGTATATTCGGACATTGTTACAAACTTATAGTTTGCTCGTGTATACTATTGTAATTGCTTTTCAGAGAGAAATTTTGGACTAACCATAGTTGCTTTATACCTCTGTGCTTGCAGTAGTTAAAAGTGTTGAGGCTGTTTTAAAAAATTAAATGTGAAATAAAGCAGTATATATGTCCACCTCATTATTTCTTCTGAAGTTTCTCTGCTGAAGTCCAACCAGTGAATGTTTGTTTTTGGTGTGAGAAGGGAAAAGGGAGAAGGGGAGAGATTCATCTGAAACTGAATTGTTAGAGCCTTCTGCTTTAAATTCCTGTACTAATGATGTTTTGGCTTATCCTATTTTATACTTTAGTAGTTTATTTTGTCACAATGTGTTTTGGAGTTCTTTAAAGGATAGATGCCTTATGATTAGTTGCAGGTGACTGTCCACTGATATACGACTGCTGCTTTGGTGCAAAGTTGTTTCTTCCTAAGATACATGTGTAGTTTCATTTATAAAGAAAGGAAACTTTGTCCTTTTTTTAAGGTGCATGTTTTCGCATACCTATGTTATTGACAGTCTTCACCGTGCTGTTTTTTCTCTAGTTAGGCTCTTTGAAAGACCTTCTGGGCAGAAACTAAGGTTTTAAATGCAAGTAGATATCTTGTTAGAAAAACATGCATAAAGCTGTATAAGAGACAGATCATTGTCCTGTCCATTGTATTCTGTCAGGGGCTATATGTTGGTGTTGCTTGGGTTGTGTACTGCTTTGTGCCTATCCTACTTGGTATGAGGAAACCTTTTCACATGAGGTGGTTGCTAGGGGAAGTTATCTATCAGGTCAGTTAGGTACTTCCATTAAGAAGAAGGTTGGAAATTAAATTTGAGCCATACATACTTGTTTCAAAAAAACATTTATCTCTAACTCGAATTGCTTAACAACTATAGTGTGGGATTGTTGTGCTCCTTTGGGTGATGTAGGAGGGAGAAGGAATAAGAATAAGCCATTTGATGCTTTTTATTTGGATATGATGGTGAAGAGAGAGTTTGTTGAATGCATTACTTGATTTTTGTTTCTGGCATCATTTCTAAAAGAAACTAAGGTTAAGCTTTTCTTTAGTATTTGTGTCTTGATAAGCTTTATTTTGTCTCCTTTGCGTTTTCATTTTGTAGAAATCTCAAGTCACATCCCTTTTTGGGGCAGATTCACTTTGGTCGAGAGGGTACACTGGTGCTAAAGTTAAAATGGCTATTTTTGACACAGGTATACGGTCAGATCACCCTCATTTCCGCAATATTAAGGTATTTACCTTTTGTTTTCTTTTTATTTATTCATTATTTATTTGTTTATATCAAATAAATGCTTTGTTTTAATTGCTGTTAGAGCAGAAGCATTTATGTACATTTTTTATATATGTTTTAATGTACATCTTTGGGTGGCCATCTTTTCTTTATTTTCAACATATTACTAGCATACATTGGGCTTGATACCTGATATATTTTAGGAACGCACAAATTGGACCAATGAAGATACACTGAATGACAATCTAGGACATGGGACGTTTGTGGCTGGTGTCATTGCTGGTCAGGATGAAGAATGTCTTGGTTTTGCTCCTGACACAGAGATATATGCTTTCCGTGTTTTCACAGATGCACAGGTAATGGATTTTTATCTTTTGACCATTCAATTCTGTAGTGGTGCCCTTTTGTACATTCTAACCAGTTCTTTAAAAGAAAAGCATACATACTCCATCATGTATGCAGGTGGAGACTGGAGACTTTACAACAATACTTTATTTATTTTATTAGCCTGGCTTGATGATCATGGGAGCTTGTTGGTGCTAATGGCTTCCTATGATTAAAAAGCAAGTCCTCTCAATATGTAGTTGCTAGCTGTACAGCAGACCCTACTGTCTTAATATCTCCCAATCTGCAAGTAGAAGGTGTTACATCAGGTCATGGATGACAAATCTAATAAGACAAATCCTTGCAGTCGTAGTTGATATTTAAAAGATCAAATTCAGCCACCAAAGTCTCGTTGAAACTTCTATGTCATGAGATTTGAATTGAACCAAACGTATAAATGAGAGCTTCATTTTTGCAAATCACTTATCATCATTTAATTTGCAGAACCAAGACACTGTCTGGCTCATTTACTTTTCGTTCTCTTTCAGTTAAGGTAACGCACGGTTTAACAAGCTAAGACAAACTTTGTTGCTTTTTGACTCCTGAAACTTGGAAACCTAGATATGTACAGACCCTTTTCTGAAGCGCCAAGAAGCTTTTATTGAATGTCATAAACCTAAAAGTTGTAGCTCACTGTACAGTTTGGTGATTTCAACAGAAGTGGACAAGGCTTGAGATACCCCAACTAATTTGTAATGAAAGCTGAAGGGAGGGTTTTCTTTTTATCGGTAAAAGTGAGGATTTCCAAAAGTAGTTTTATTCAAGAGCTGAATCTTTGGGAACCGGTGGCTTTGTTAGTGAGGTGTTATTACTTCTTCTAGGGTGTTCTGATGACTTCAGCACTCAAAATTGAAACTTACCTTTTTTTTTGAGGGGGGGAGGGGTGGTGGTGGTAACCGAACCCCCACCAATAACTAAGATTGCTCGGGGTTGGATAATCTATCAAATGCTGATTAAGTGTGGAGGATATAGGTTGTTTAAGAAGAGAGAGCCGTTGGTTCCTTATAGTCATTTCTTTTTTTCTCTTTTCTATCGTGACAACTCTTGTTCCCCCACCTTTTAGCGTTCTGGGGCCCTACTATGTGTTTTCTTATTTTATCTTTACAAAAGCTAGAAACTTGTCTGCTAATTTTGTCAAAGGAGAGTAGACAAGAAAGGAAGAAGATGGTATGTAATCATCTATCATATCTTCGTTGGATGGTATTGGAAGAATTAGCACTCTTCCATTTCAGTCTTTTCAATGTGTTTCTTTCTTAAGTAGCTTATTATCTTAAAAGCTTTCCTTGACATTAAGGCATTACTGGAATATGCTAGAAATTGATCTGTCATCGAGAAAGACTTCGGCAGGCTATTTACGATGAGTACAAACAACAATTGGAAAAAAGTCTATGTCTTCATTTGAGGACATTCTCAAGCTGTTGTGCAGTATTTGCTAATTAAGGCTTAATACATAGTTGGCTTGTAGCCAAAATCCCTATTCCACACCTCTCCTTCACGGAAAACTTTTACACACCAAACGTTTCTCCGAGTGTGTCTAATACCACTTTTTTCAGATGGCATGGGCGTGGTTACCAAAAAATTGAGTGCGTAAAACTCGTAAATATTTTG
Source organism: Solanum tuberosum (assembly GCF_000226075.1). Taxonomy (NCBI): domain Eukaryota; kingdom Viridiplantae; phylum Streptophyta; class Magnoliopsida; order Solanales; family Solanaceae; genus Solanum; species Solanum tuberosum. Next base: position 54,649 of record NW_006239294.1, on the reverse strand, counting down.
TCCAAATGCCTATGTAAGTGCCATGTGCCAAAATTTTGGTTTTTTACTTCTTTTTTTTTTTTGACGACAAGGAAACCTGCAGCCACTACCCTTTGGGTGCGCACAGGGTAAAACCCCCGTTCCTATGCAATAGCTTGCAAACCACATAGGAGAGGTAACCTGCACTAGGCAAACCCGATGCAACGAGCTCGACCCAGAAGGCATATTTTTATTTTTTAGCAGATAAAAAGAAAAATATGGGCACCAGGCCTTTTGTCCACACCTGGAACTTGATCGTCCCCCACTGCACCCCCCTGCATACCTCTTCCCTATACTTCCTTTCCCACCTCCGTCTAGTCTTTCTATCCATATCCCCACAATTTTCGTTTCTTCCCCATACCTACTCCATAGCAACATTCTACGATTCCCTCTGATTTTCGTGTTGATGTCTAGATTCTTTTCTCCAATTTTTCTTGATTTTACTAGGCTACTATGACTTTTTAGAGTTAATAATTATTAGCCATAATTAAATCTTATAGGATTTTGTCTTTCAGAGTGTTCTTTTGATTAAGTGAAGTGAATTGGGTGATTTTTGTTGTTAGTTTTTCTGGTGATTTGATGGTCTTAATTGCAGTTTTGATTAGTGGAAGTGACCTCTTGTATTTGGGACAGAGGTGGATTGCTATAAAATTAGTGATTCACATGTCACTGCCTTATTGATGCGTGACATACACATGCTTAGAAAAAGTGGTTAAACACAAGAGTGGTGTATCTGAGAAAGGTTTGGTGTGTAAAAGGTTCCTCGTGGAGGAAGAGTGTGTAAAAGGTATTTGGGCTACAAGCTCGTAGATGAACTTTGTATTAAGCCGCTTTCTAATGATGGAAAAGCCTATTTTTTCATTATCGATTTGTATTTTTTCTGCGATCTTTTGCCATAATTAATATAAAAGAATTTTAGAAAATGCTCCTAGGTGTGGATGAGCTGGTGGATGGTGTGTAAGACAAGCAACTTTTTCCGAAAAAGTATGTCTGTCCGAGCTATCTTGAAGTAAAGGTCTGTAGGTTAGCTATGGGTAAAGTTTTCCTACTGACGGAGAAGCTATCCACTACAAGGAAGGATAGAACACAAATAAAGAATTAAAAGGAAAGAAAAGGATGGATTTCTATGCTCACTGAACCATGGGCTATTTTAAAATTAAGTGCTACAGGGGAGTCCCTATAAAGCATCTCACCTACTTTAGTGAAGAAACCCAGGAAGTCAGACGGTTTCAGACCATTGGGGTACTTCGAATATACATATAAGATACACTAGTGCTAAAACCCTTTTATCAAGATATCTTCCAAAATGTTGGGGTCCATCCTCTGGATCTGTTACCGGTGTGAAAGAAGTTGGTTCAGCCGGACCTGAACCGAGTAAAAGTTTTAATTCAGGCTCAACTCTATTGGGCTTTGTTTTTTATTGTCATAAAGTGTTTTAAAACCGAGTTTCTCTATAAAGAAATGCTGAGGATAGACATTAAGCCTTTACTCCTTATCCTCACATATACAAGATGATAATGACTTTATTTTCACTTTCTTGTCCTAGATATTTCTGAAAGTGGTAAACTAGATGGATCTTGTTGTATTACTCACCCAAAAAGAAAAAAGATAGATCATCTTGTATTAATTTTGAAAATTCCTGTCAAGGTTATGATAATTGTGTCTTCAGCTCATTGCAGGTCTCTTACACATCATGGTTTCTTGATGCATTCAATTATGCAATTGCAACCAATATGGACGTGTTGAATTTGAGTATTGGTGGGCCTGACTATTTAGATCTCCCTTTTGTTGAAAAGGTGAGGTCATTGATCTTTTAGTATTTTTTAGTACCCTCTTTGTCATAATACATACCGCACTCATAATTTCGGGGCATCTGGAAATGTTTGACACACTTCTATAGTAATTTATACACTTTACATCGATCAAGACTTCAAATCAGTGACTGAATATAGTTTCAAAATCATTGTACAATTCAAATGTTAATTTTGCTGCAATATTTTCACTATTCTATGGCTTTTGAACAACTATAATATTTCTTCTGCTACCAATATGATAAGTGATGTACATGTCAAATTAAATTATAATCTGCCCCTGTAAAACAGTATGATGCTTGGGGCGTGTATCATCTCCTGCAACAAATGCATTTTTCTGTTGCTGCACTAATCGATATAGCTGAAACCATGATAATGTTGTTTGCTGTAAGCTCCCAAACCTAAAATAGGTCACATGTCATCAATATAAAACTAAAGTTCCCATCCCTACTGCTTATTCAGAATTCGTGCTGACAATAATGGTAAATTCAACAGTATCACAGGCTTAACAACTCAAGAGTCTCTAGTATTTTGCATGCTTAAGTAAAAATGTTACCCTCGTGCTTGAGACCTCCATGAACATGGTGCAGGTTTCCGCAATTAACAGAAATATGCACAGACCAGCTCAGGAAAAGTTCTACTCTGACTAGTGAAAGGGCTGAGCAGGGGAAGACAAAACAGTATTCACATATGCAATTTGCGGTTACATCAAAATTCATGGAAGCTAACTAAATAAGAACAGAAACTACAAAGTCTGCTTTGATCTTTGTTCTCCTAAATAGTGATGGTTATTCACTTCAGTCTTACATGACTATATGCCAACCAGCAGCGGAGACATATCATCCACATGCTGACAGTTGGAACCAAATTACAAATAATCCTGACACTACGAAAGTACGAATGGTACAAAATCTTAATCCAAGTAATTACTCCCTCCGTCCCATTTTATGTGGCAACATTTGACCGGGCACGGAGTTTAAGAAATAAATGAAGACTTTGAAATGTTTACCAAATTGCCCTTTAAAAAGTACACTCACTTTTCTCTCTCCTCATAAATGTATTGGAGTATTATTTTAAGATTAAGTGGGACCAACAAGGGTAAAAGAGGAATTGCACCTTTAAATACTTACCATATAAGGAAAGTGACATTCTTTTTGGGACTGACCAAAAAGGAAATGTTGCCACATAAAATGGGACGGAGGGAGTAATTACTTGGATTAAGATTTTGTACCATTCGTACTTTCGTAGTGTCAGGATTATTTGTAATTTGGTTCCAACTGTCAGCATGTGGATGATATGTCTCCGCTGCTGGTTGGCATATAGTCATGTAAGACTGAAGTGAATAACCATCACTATTTAGGAGAACAAAGATCAAAGCAGACTTTGTAGTTTCTGTTCTTATTTAGTTAGCTTCCATGAATTTTGATGTAACCGCAAATTGCATATGTGAATACTGTTTTGTCTTCCCCTGCTCAGCCCTTTCACTAGTCAGAGTAGAACTTTTCCTGAGCTGGTCTGTGCATATTTCTGTTAATTGCGGAAACCTGCACCATGTTCATGGAGGTCTCAAGCACGAGGGTAACATTTTTACTTAAGCATGCAAAATACTAGAGACTCTTGAGTTGTTAAGCCTGTGATACTGTTGAATTTACCATTATTGTCAGCACGAATTCTGAATAAGCAGTAGGGATGGGAACTTTAGTTTTATATTGATGACATGTGACCTATTTTAGGTTTGGGAGCTTACAGCAAACAACATTATCATGGTTTCAGCTATTGGGAATGACGGACCACTGTATGGTACTCTAAACAATCCAGCAGATCAAAGTGATGTTATTGGTGTTGGTGGCATTGATTACAGTGATCATATAGCCTCTTTTTCTTCTCGTGGCATGAGTACATGGGAGCTTCCTCATGGGTATCACTTCTTCCTTCTTTGCTTATCTATATTATGCTCTTGAGTATAGATTTCCTTAGCATTATCCCCTGCCCCTCTTGGAATCAGTTTCACCATTCTACACATGAGCAGGTATAGATTTTAGGTGTGAATGGATGTGGAAGCCCCATTTAAGGGGGAAAGGAGATACGAGAACTACCTATTCCTTAAGATCATCTTTTCTAAAACAGATATGCCGTCTATGTGCTCTCTGCATCCATGGCTGTGACGTTTTTTGGTCAAGTTCAGAGATGGAAAGCTGTTTGATGGTAAATGGGGAAAGACTTGAGGGTGATATAAAAGACAATTAGTGCAGATTGGTGCTTCTGCAAATTTTTCCTCTCCCTAGGGGGAAAAAAGAAGAAGAGAAAGATGATATTTAAATATGACAACTATGCGTCATTCCCAAACAAGTTGGGGTCAGCTATATTAATTTTCACTGACCATGTTCCCCATTTAAATTCGTCTGCCAACATTAGAACAGAAAAATCAAAATGAGAAGTACTAGAAGTTCTCTATATTTCCTACTAGTGTAAGAATCTCTAATAAGGTTAAAATAAGCTTAGGACCTAAAATAAACATGTTAGCGTTACTAGAATATATTCCAAACTAATTTGTAGTAAATCTTTTTCTTCCCATGTGACCTCTCTTTCGCTAAGTCTGCATTGATTTCAAGAGCTTGTAGGTCTTTCAATATAACTTCCTTCCATATGATTTAAGGTCTACCTCGTCCCCTTTCACTCCTCATGATTTCACACTTACAAACCGGTTCATCTGTGACGTGATCGAGTCATCCATCTCTAGCAACCGTCTCGTATTTTTATCCTCAATGTATGATACTTGCATCTTCTGACAAAGATATTAAATATGAAAGAAAACAAACAGTTTTTTTCTCCTAATGATAGTAATAATTTATGCTTGTCCAGCCAATTCATAGAGTGTAACCACAGACTTTTCCCTTGACAGTTATGGTCGTGTAAAGCCTGATATTGTTGCATATGGACGCGAGATAATGGGATCCAAAATTAGTACAGGTTGTAAAAGCTTATCTGGCACCAGCGTGGCGAGTCCTGTGGTTGCTGGTATAGTATGCCTTCTTGTTAGCGTAATTCCTGAAAACAAGCGTAAGGACATTCTGAATCCAGCTAGCGTTAAACAAGCACTGGTTGAGGGGGCTGCAAAGCTTCCTGGTCCCAACATATACGAGCAGGGTGCAGGCAGGGTTAATTTGTGAGTTCTTCCTTTATGCTTGTAGTTTGAATACCAAATCAATCCACATTGATGTTCTTCTCAACATGTAACTTGAATGGCAGGTTGGAGTCCTTTGAAATTTTGATGAGCTATGAACCTCGAGCAAGCATTTTCCCAGGTGTTCTTGATTACACTGACTGCCCCTACTCGTGGCCATTTTGCCGTCAACCACTTTATGCTGGTGCCATGCCAGTCATATTTAATGCCACTATTCTAAATGGAATGGCTGTAATTGGTTATGTCGAAAGTCCACCTACATGGCATCCTTTTGGTGAGGATGGCAACCTTCTCAGTGTCCATTTTACTTATTCAGATGTCATTTGGCCCTGGACTGGTTATCTTGCACTGCATATGCAAATCAAAGAAGAAGGGACTCAGTTTTCAGGGGTAATTGAAGGTAATGTAACTATCAAGGTCTACAGCCCACCAGCTCCAGGTGAGAGAAGCCGTCGAAGTAGTACATGTGTCCTTCAATTGAAATTGCAAGTGGTCCCTACTCCACCGAGATCTGTGCGGATATTGTGGGATCAATTTCACAGTATTAAGTATCCGCCTGGTTATATTCCAAGGGACTCCTTAGATGTTCGAAATGACATTCTTGACTGGCATGGGGATCATCTGCATACAAATTTCCACATAATGTTTGACACGCTAAGAGATACCGGATACTATATTGAGACTCTTGGCTCTCCTCTTACATGCTTTGATGCTCGCCAGTATGGTACACTCCTTCTGGTGGATCTTGAGGATGAGTACTTCCCTGAAGAAATCAAGAAATTGAGAGATGATGTCATTAATTCAGGTCTAAGTGTAGTTGTATTTGCTGACTGGTACAATGTGGACACAATGGTAAAGATGAGGTTTTTTGATGACAATACACGTAGCTGGTGGACCCCGGTTACTGGAGGTTCCAATGTTCCTGCCTTAAATGATCTTTTGGCTTCCTTTGGGATTGCATTTGGGAATAAAATTCTGAATGGCGATTTTGTCCTCAATGGTGAACAGAGTCGGTATGCCTCTGGGACTGATATTCTGAAGTTCCCAAGGGGTGGATACTTGCACAGCTTCCCCTTCATGGATAGCTCAGAGAGCGGGGCCACTCAGAATATCCTTTTATCTGGCATGACCAAGGTGAGTTGAAGGCTGTTCATAATTTAATTTTGTTAGCATCTACTGCTCCTCTTTAAGTTCATAAACACAAGAATCTTTACTAAAAGCAGAGAGTTGACCTCTTTTTGCTTATTCCAGAACACTGAGCATCTCCATGAGGCTCTAGTAGTTGAAAGAAAATGGAGATATGGTGGTCTAATGTAGTGAAGTCTGTTGTCTCTCTAGTGAAACATGGGGAAGAGTATACTCTGTAGTGAGATAGCGATTCTCCTAATCAACTACTTCTTTTGATAATAACATCCTTAACTAAAAGATGACACTCCATGAAGTTGCCTTTTTTCCTTTTTCATATTTATCTTTGAAAAAATCCTCTGCTTAAAAATGAAGATGGAGTTTCCGGAAATGTGAGGCGAGGATGACGTAAGGGATGTTCTTCACTTGTCAATATTCTCTGATGAATAAATTTTTGGTATCACATTCCTTAAGTGGCACAAAGTAGTACTGGAGAAGAAGTCCATTTTACTCCAGTGAGAACCCTTATGCTAATGACATTCCTACTTTTTCAATGTTCTTTAGGTGGTGGTTGACCTGCCAATCTGACTTGCAATTTATTTTAATGAATGCAGACAGATACACCTATTCTTGGTTTTTTGGAGGTCGGCAGGGGTCGAATTGCAGTATACGGGGACTCTAACTGCTTGGACAGCAGCCATATGGTTACCAATTGTTATGGGCTCTTGAAGAAAATGTTGGATTTTACAAGCAGGAATATTAAAGATCCTATGCTTTTCTCGGATTCAGTTAGACAGGAGAAACCATTATATGCTGATAAGAACCAGATACCATCGCGTAGAACGGATGTGAATTTCTCTACCTATTCTAGAGTTGTTGGGAAGGAGTTGACATGCAGCCGTGACTCCAGGTTTGAAGTATGGGGAACAAAGGGTTACAATTTACAGGTCAGAGGAAGGAACCGTAAGCTACCCGGATATCATGTCATCGACTTGGGTAGAGGTTTAAATTCTACAGTAGACACATCTGTTACTGTAACATCTAACACGACTCAGAAGGTTGTCGACTCTTCTGGAAACAACTACTGGGGCTTCTTTTACAGAGATGATGTAAGTAACTTTTGGTTTCATTTGTTTTTAAAACTTGACACTTCGGCGTTTGTCCATGCAATTTTTTTCAAATATCTTTGAATTTTGTTTTTCAAATAGTAGTTTTGCCTATCAAATTTGGTTCATTTTTTTCAACTTCAACTTGAAATAGAGAATTTGACGTTTGAACAACATGTTTTAAGAGTTTTTCACACTTCAACTTCTCCATTTCAAGTTCCATTTTTTTTTTCCAAGTGAAATTCATGTCATTTAGGATTTGTTCTTCTTTTCAAATTTCAACCAAATCATGTCCAAATGTAGTAGTTGAAGTATATCTTAGTACATACACAGACAACAGCATACCCAGTGTTATACCACAGTGGAGTCTAGAAGGGTAGGATGTACGCAGATCTTACCCCTACCTTTTATGAGGTCGAGAGGTTGTTTTCAGCAGACCCTCGGCTCAAAAGGGTAGGTATCTGACGCAGGATTGTAAGAAAGGAATATATCTACACACATTTTTTAAAAGTTTTTGGACATGAAGTTCACTGGGAAAAGTTGAAATTTCGTGAGTGAATCATAAAAGTTTTTCAATATTTCAATTGCTTTCCGTTTTGACTTCTTCTTCTTATCGGGATACCCATTTAGCTTGGTTTCTTGGGACTATATTTACTGGTCTTTCAATTGCAATTAGTGGTATAACTTATGATCAAACCAAAATAACTTTTCAAATGTTTGAAAATACAGTTCATACTCTTTTTATCAACTTCAATTAACATAGTTCAAATGCCAGAACATAAGAATGTCTCATTTTACTTGATTGCAGATTGACATGCCTGTGCTTGTAGCTACTCACTGGTTAGTTCCTGCAACTGTTGCCATCTTAGGTGAGTGTGTACATTTGTGTATATGTGACGGTTAGATGAATTCAAATATTTAGCATTTATCTTACAGACTTATCACTATAACTGTTAGGTCTCTTGATTTTATTCTGGCGCATGCAAAAACGTCGGAGGAGGAGGAGAGGTTCTGGTTCGGGTCGGTTTACTAATTTATAGCCCTATTCTCGACTTGGATTTGTTTTCTTTAGTTTTACTGTACTCATGTAGGTTGTTTTATGTAATATCATAAAGAAAATTGCACCTATGTAAAGGTGAGTTTTGTATTACTAGTGTAGCTAATTTGTTAACAGTTTTTTTCCTGATTAGATTGATTTTTCTAGATGAAGAAAAATCACAGAATTTTCAGTCATTTCTCTTTGAAGAGAAAAGATGAAATGAAGTCCAGTTTTCTGTCCAATTTAGGTGGACCCTATTATATGCCACCATTGTTGTTCACTAGGTTGTGGCAGATGGACCCATAAAATTTGATGCCAAATGGAGTTGGTCAGCCACATTTAGAATGTTTATGGATTAACGCATACGAAAAATTAAAATTTCACTAAATTCATGTTTTATGATCCAAATTCATTAGAAGCTACTATTATCATTCACTAGATCATTGAAGATAGACTCGCAAAATTTGGAATCAAACAGAGTCTGTCAATCTGTAAGTGAAATTGGAGAGTTGAACTAGAGTTAGTATATCCCAAATACATGCAAAGCAAATGTGGTACAAAAGATAATTTCAAAACCGACTTTGGAAGGCAGCTTCCTCCTTTTCCTTTTTAATTCTACTATTTTAAGTTCCAGAGCTCTATAGACCTCAACCTAACTCATGGTCACCTCAGCTTACTGAAAGAATTGAATGACATTCCTCCGTCCCAAACAAGTTGAGATCGTTTATATGACTTCTCACTTCGTCAAAAAAACTCATTTCAGGGAAATACAAAAGAGTCCAAAAAAGAAACCCTAATTTTCCTTCAGGAATAAGGAAAAAAAGAGAGGTAGTATATAACTTCATTCATCCATAGAGAAGCAACATCCTGCAATTGAAGTACTAGGTAATGGTTTTCATTATTACTACAAACAATCATGTCCATAATATTTCTTAAACATCTCCTAAATTTACAAACTTTAAATATGACATGGCACTCACTAGAGAGCACTAGAATAAATAAACCATGATACAGAGGTTACAGCAGAAGATCTATATATAGAATATGTTTTTAAGTCCACCGTCTTCTCAAACAGAACGAAGATCGGATTTTTACTCTGTCCCTTGCATCGGGACCATCATATGCTGACCCTGCACAACGCGATTTCAAGAGAGTAAATATCAGAGTGACATAAAAGACTTTGGGTGGGATCTGAACAATCAATCCACCAACTAACATTGCTGCTGTATAGTAGTCAAACATAAGCTGGCGTAAAATTCATGGATTACCCCCAACTTTTTCACCTGTATTGAATTCTATAAGAACAAAGTGCGATCTCTCTCGTGCACACAGGCTTCTATACTCATCGTAACATGATAGATGTCTTACAAGCTGAGATGGCAAACCTCAACAAGACACGAGCAATTACATAGAGTTTACTCATCAAGCTCGACTATCCTTAATTTTCGGATGAATGTACTAATTCATCTAACTATCAATGTTATCAGGCAATAGTACTACAAGAAGCATGTTAATGAGCCATTTCCACTTTCTATATTTGGGAGCTCTTGAGCTTTAAATATTTCACTTTACTTTTTATGAAATGCTCTTATTTATAGCCAAAAAAATGTCATGACATGTGTTTACAACCACAAGTCTTAAGGGTACTTTTAACATGTGCCAAAAGTTTTTTTTCTTCTTTAAACTTTGCGCCCAATCAAACACCTCCATATAAAACAAAACAACTTCCCACTCCCAGTGCAAAAAACCATTATCTATGGAATGCATCATGTAGTTGATATCCGATATTTTGGTTTCAAACTCAAGCATCAAGTGAACAATGATTTCAAGTTCTTAATTATCTGGTAATCACCGATACCCATGTTTTGCACAATGTCTTCAATTCATGACATATATTTAGGTAGAAGTATTCAATAAAACTGTACTGCCTCACTTAAGTACACAATGGATTTGACACTTAATGACAGTCGCACTTGTCCATCCCTCATATACCTAATTGTTGAGAAAGTCTCACTTCACATGAACAATGACAATCGCACATGTCAATCCCTCATATACCTAACTATCGAGCAAAGTCTGACATCACATAAAAAAGTAGTCCTCTGAGCAATATGTATGATCACCATAAAGCAGGAAGAAACAATGGACTCAGCTCCAAAATTAGTTGTACTGGTTTTAATAGGAAGAAGCAGATACCTAAGTGCGAAAAGGCTATTCATAATACCCTTCTTTTACCTCATCTACGGATTTGCCTCATTTTACCTTTTCTTTTAGTTCTACTTATGGTAATATCATTAGCATTTTGGCAAAATTCTAGGCATCTTTTGAAGTAGTGAAATCACATAAAGGCCCAAGCCTTGAATGAATATATACACAAACCTTCCCTACTATCCATTATACAATTTTATCCACCATTGGATGATTATAATATATAAAGCACGGCTTACTCAAATTTGAACTAAGAAATAACAACCTACACCTTACCATCTTTGTCATAAGTAGGAATCAGTAATAGCATTTGTCACTTATACTTATCTGCAATAGTTACTAAAGGGTCAAATTGAAGAACTTGATAAATTGAAAATCATAAAGACACTCTTCTTAGTTTCAACTTTTACATGTTTTTTTACCCTAACAGAGTTGTCCGGATAGAATAATCTACCAGATACTTTTATCTCCAACCAGCACAGATACTGGTTAACTTTGCCTAACAAGACTTAAACCGATGAAAAGAAATACCTAGAGTTTCTTGTACCCGATGGGATTCTGAATCATGGTTAATCCACCACTTTTGTGGTTAAGACTGGAAAAATATTTCCCCATATAACAGGCGAAGATTGAGACTTCTATGCATAATGAAGCATTCTGAAGGATGACATGCAGCAATTAAACATCATGGATACACAATAAAAAATTACCTGAGAGTTCCCATAATTCATTCCTTGTGAGTATGAACCTTGATGTGCAAGCTGTAACAATACGATGGAATATCAAATTAATGGATGTTGCACTTAAAAAATTTCCTTAAGCAATTTAAGATGCCAAACAAGACAAAAAAATAGAGAGAAAAAGCAGAAAACACGAAAGAGTACCTGTGAATTAGGACCATGTTGCATCCCATCTCTTTTAGTAGAGCCATCAGCAGCCTTTGACGTTCCCTTTGTGTCACCCTACTAAATGAATCAGTTGCTCCCACAAGCAAAGAAGAAAAAAGAAAAGAAATGATAATAAAGACATTATATTAGACATTCACTTACCTCCATCTGCAACAATTCATTCATCCAACAGGTATCCCACCAACCACATAAGAGGAAAATCCATCAATTTATGCTTCATTGTAAAAGGGTGACGAGGGAAAGCTGAATCAGAAACTTAGTGATCATTACCTCTCTGTATCGAGCAAGATACACCTTGAGTGGTTCAATATAATCTTCAAACCCAAGAGTTGCCATTGCCCATAGCAAATCGTCACCATTAATAGTCTTTCTTTTCTCTCTCTGGCACTTGTCACTTGCCCTACATTCCATCAGGAAACAAGCAACATTGTCAAGGAAATCAACAACATCAAAAATAAAATTTCTCCACAAAAAGGAACAAAGAAACAAGAGTGAACATCACCTACAACCTATAGCATATCCATACACCTATAAACAACACTTATTAAAGAAAGATGGAGTCTTTGCGTAACGGGATAATACTAATCAAAATCCTCCCTTCATTCCAATTTGTTTGTCTTACCCTTGTTATTATTCCGTTCAAAAAAATGTCTCTTTCTTTTTTGGCAAACTCTTTAATATCAACTACCACAAGATTAAAGGACATTTAATACATTCCACATATGTTTAGTTTAAAACCATACGATTCAAAACTCTTCTTCATTTTCTTATTAAACTCTATACCAAGTTTACACAAGACTATCAAATTGAAACAAAGAGAGTAGGTCAACAAAGCGAGCATGTTCATTAACAATAAAAAGATAACAATCTTAAAGATAACATCAATCCAATAATCGTCACGGAGGGAAAATGAATCACGACAATAAATCAATCCAACATGCAATCAACAACAAAAAGATTACATTTTTAACACAAACCACAACATTTAGTCATCTAAAAATCAAAATTCAACCAGCAACAACTCATTACCAAACTAAAACTAGTACGAGCTAAACAAATCATTAAACATTAAACACATACTCGCTAGTAATGAAGCTGATGAACTCAGAAACACATTCCTGAACAGTCTCCTTAGCATCCTTCGCAATTTTTCCATTAGCAGGAAGTGCCTTCTTCATGATTCTACTAATATTAGCTATCGGTAAAAACCTGTCCTGTTCACGTACGTTAGACCTCGGACTCTGGTCCCCACCACTCTCATGACTACCACCTCCGTTCGGACTCGCCGGTGACCTAGACGAACCTTGACCATCCGCCATACCTTAAAACAACCAAAACCCACATCAAAAACAGTAAGATGAACAACAAGAAGCAGGAAAAAAACCCTAATTCCGATTTCTGCCATTGAAATTGTTAGAGAGAGAAAGTTAAGGGGATAGAGAGAGAAAGGGTGAAAAGGGGTGACTTTTTTCAACAAAAAAAAAAACCATGTAGAAAACAGTAAGATGAATGACATGAACCAGAGAAAAACCCTATTTCTGATTTCTGCCATTGAAATGGTTAGAGAGAGAAAGTTAGAGAGAGAAAGGGGTGATTATTTTTTTTTGAAAAAAAGGTATAAAAATGAACCTGGGGATGGAGGGAACTGGAAGATCGGACGTTGGAGAAGAAGGGAGAAAGGGAGACGACTGAGATGAGGCAGAGTTTTGGATTTTGCCCTATCAACACCGTTCGTTTTACAAGAAAACACTGAAATTTTTATAACTATATAAAAAGAAACTCTTTCTCTTTACTTCCTTCCACATGTATTTGGATTCTTCTACATTATGTCCTTTTAGGTGGGTGGAGGTGGGTCCCATTAGGGTTCCATTTGTCTCAATTAATATGATACTTTTTATTTTTTGAAATTTAAATTATATAATAATATCTTCTGAAGTTCTACAAGTGAAATCTAGACGGGTAAAATGTAGAGGTATGCATCAATCAATTCGATTAGATTTTAGCATTATTGGTTTTGATTTGTGAACACGCTAAATCGACAACCAAATCAAGAAGTTATTTGTAGAAGCAACAATAGTTGTTTGTCTTTGTCGCAATCAAAAGAGAGAAGGTAATACTAGTTTGTGTCGAAAAGAGAGAAGGTGTCAGAGACTGAAAATAATACTAAAATTTAAGAAATAAAATTAGTAAAATGTTAAGTAATTTCAATATAACCTTAAGATTATTAAATCAAAAACCTAATCGTAACCGAATAATCAAATATCGATAAATTAATAGTAATTTTTTCAATATAATTTGTCGGTTAAATCGAGTTTTGCACACCTCTAATATAATGCATGTAAATTTTACTACTGATTTACAACAATGATAATAAAATAAATATAATCCCATAATCAAGGTCCGAGAAAGATGGTATATAAACAAATCTTATATATGTCGTTACTTTGTGATTTGTAAAGATAGAAAGGTCATTATGAAAGACCTTCCATTCAAATAAAATATATCAAAATGCACATGTAAAGAAGCAAAGCCATTAAAAAGAAACAATTATTCCAAATATGTATCACTAATTAATTCATTTGTCATACTCTCCTTATTGTAATCCAAATATAACTTGTTTATCAATCAAATGATCATTAAATGAACAAGTGTCTTAATAATTTAAATACTTTATATACAATAAGACATATTACAAATGATTTATTGTTTTGAACATGTATATATGTAATCGTTAGTGACATTTATGAAAAGTTTTTGAAAACTAAATTTAGGTAAAATTATGTGAGGATCACTTTAAAGAAAATATTTTTGGAGAATATTGTGTTGGTTTTTATGAAAAAAGTAATTTTTTTTGTCAAATTTAAATTGTAGAGCCAAATTTTATTTGAATATTATTATATCAACGTTATATTTCTATATCATTATATTAACTTATCAATTGTTGAGCCAAGTTTTATTTACGTTTTTCATAGAAAATTTGCATTGTCAATATTTTTACTCCATAAGCTACAAATATGACAATTTTCCTTGAAAGAAATTCTCAGAGAAGATCAATTATAAAACAGAGAAGGGCCTAAAATCCCCTCAATTATTTGAATTGGTACAAAAGTACCTTCCGTACACCTTTTGACCCCCAAAGACCCTTGACATTAACCTTTTGGTGAGGAGACAAAGGATAATTTTGTATCAATTCAAATAGTTAAAAGACATTTTAGGTCCTTCTCCGATTATAAAATAATAACTAATTGTTTCGAATCTAAAAAGACTAGTAAAGTATACTTCAAATAAAAATATGTATAACAATCTTCCATTAAAAAAAAAGGAGAGAGTTCAACCTCTCTTTGAAGTTTGGCTTTAGACCTCAGTAAAGATAGAGATGTTATTTTCGATAGATTCTCAACTCAATTAAATAGATACATTACCATTTTTAATAATTAAACTAGCAACAAAAAGATTGTACATTGACTAGTCTTCTCCATTGTGGCGCAGAACTAATTGATCAAGTAGCAGAAATGGCAGGTATCATAATCAGCAATGTTGTACAACACTGCAACAAAGACAGTAGCAATGGTAGGACATGGGGCCAATCATTGATCAATAATACTCCCTCCGTCCCTATTTAGTTGTCTATATTTCCTTTTTTAGTTGTCCCTATTTAGTTGTCCATTTTGACAAATCAAGAAAAGACAACAAATTTTTTCCTATTATACCCTTATTTACACTTATTGAAAATTTCTAAAAATTCAAACACATGAGATGCATGTATTAGATTGTTGTATACATTATGTGCGGATAAGTTTTACTCGATTAATATCTACATATAATTTTATTTATCTAAAATAACTTTGAGATAACTATGAGAATCTCATCCTACGGTTAAAAATATGGTGAAATTCATCCAATAGTAAAAATCAAGATTACATTCTATCCTATTTATCTACATGTAATTTTATTTTATCTAGAAGTAATTTTTTGAGATAAGGATGAAAATCTCATCCTATGGTTAAAAATATAGTGAAATCCATCCCATGGTGAAAATGAAGATTACACTATCCTATTAATATTTATAGATAATTTTTACTTATCTAAAAAAAAATTGAGATAAGGATGAAAATCTCATCCAATGGTTAAAAATATAGTGAAATCCATCCCATGGTAAAAAGCAAAACTTACGTTCTATATATATAATACTCCCTCCGTCCCTATTTACTTGTCCATATTTCCTTTTTTGGTTGTCCCTATTTAGTTGTCCATTTTGACAAATCAAGAAAAGACAACAAATTTTTTCCTATTATACCCTTATTTACACTTATTGAAAATTTCTAAAAGTGTATGTTGTTTCCCTCCAATTTATTTCACTTGAATTCAAAGAAGTGGTTGTAATTTTGAAGTGAAAAGTTGTCATAAGGGTAAAATTGTAACTTCACTGTGCTAATCATTGTTGCCTTAATCTGTGTGACATTTCTAAAGTGGACAACTAAAAAGGGACGGAGGGAGTATACTATTGGCCTAAGTGTGTTTGGACTGTTCCATTCTACATATTCCCTCACATGACTACCCCTCTTTTTTGTTCGGACCAGTTTTTATGCACCTCAACTACTTTATCGAGCACGTGCTACCTCCCGCTGATATGAGTATCAAGTTGCGCTCCTCAACTACTTCATCGAGCATGTGGTACTGCCCACCAACATGAGTATCATGTTGCACACTTCAACTACTTCATCGAGCACGTGCTACTTTCCACCAATACGAGTATCATGTTGCGCACCTCAACTACTTCATTGAGAACGTGCTATCTGCCCATTGATACAAGTACCAAGCTACGTACCTCAGCTACTTCATCGGGCATGTACTACCTCTCACCAACATTTAGTATCAAGTTGCACAACTCAACTGCTTCTCTCGAGCACGTATTACCTCCTACCAACACAAGTGCCAAATTGTGCACCTCAACTACTTCATCGAGCACATGCTACTTCCCATCAACATAAGTATCATGTTGCACACTTTAGCTACTTCATCAAGCACGCCCACCAATAAGTATCAAGCTACGTACCTCAGCTTCTTCATTGAGCATGTGCTACCTCTCACCAACATGAATACTAGGCTGCACAACTCAGCTACTTCTCTTGCACGTATTACGAACATCTTATTGCATAGCTCAACTACTACATCGAGCACACACTACCTCCCACCAACACAAGTACCAATTAACTTTGTCCACCCCCCTTTTAACCCCTTCCAACAATAACTTCACATAGATTACTTAATCAGCCAACATTTCTACACCAACATTTACCATTTAATGTTTTCTTTGGTACACTGGAAAACTAAATAAATTTGCATGACTTAAGTCTGCTAGGACAATAAACACCACATTCTTGAGCGCATCTTCCCAGATCAGTAAATCTGCTGCATGTTTATGGCCTTCGTCGTCAATCAGATTGTTCTCTCTTCCCAGATGGTAAACAATTCTTATTACTTATAGTTTCTTAGTTCATAGAGAAAATCCAGTTTTTCTAACATTGAACTATTCCTATATCATAAATGTGTAAAAAGGAACAAGTATTGATGTATCAGTGACTTGAGGGAAACCAGAGTTGCAGGCCCTCAGCAAAGTCTGTAGCCACTCATATGGTTAAATTTCTATCAAAAGGGCAATAGAAGTAAAGAATTGCTTACACTTTTTTTCTCTTGGTTCAAGCCAAAAATGTGAAACTAAAAATGTGCTAAAAAACTTGCCTTTACACAGCACAGCACAAAAGAAGGTTATGTTCCAACAAAAGGTGTCAATAACAACAATTGTGTAATCCTAGACCTTGAGAAATATGTAAAATGATGGCAAAATGAATTGGAAATAACACAACTTAATGGTCTATTATATGAACAAAATTCTACAGTCATATGAACAAAAACCTTATCGAGCTGCTGGTCTTGTGATAGATTCATCAATGGACAAGTAATGGTCACTTGCACCTAGGTCCATTGAACCCGCGTGTAGGGAGGAATGCATCGAATGCCTGGATATGTCATCTGAACTACCTTCCTTTACTGCTTCTGCGCCTCTTTCGATTGCAATTGCATCCTGGATTTCTTTGATAACTTCTGATATCGATGGTCTCATGTTTCCATGAGGTTGGACACACATCAAAGCTTTCTCAGCTATCTTCCAAATTGATTGGATGTCATAGTCATTGTGTAAAGCGGGGTCAATAATGCCCTGAATGTCCCCACTTTCAATGTGTAGTTTCGCCTGGATGATTAGAAGTAGAAAGTTTTAAAATCCGTCCAGCAAATGTCTAAGACGGCACCGAACTTTATAGCATGGTTCAATAGATAAAATCCTTCCCCACAATGGGATTATGCAGGAGTCAATATAATTTTTTCAGATGTTCCCACTAAATTGTTAGAAGAAGCTAAAGACATTATGAATGTATAAGGTTGGGTCGTTGGGACACCTAATGAGTATAATAATATAGGACTATATCAGAAGCAAGAAGATATCAACTTCTTTTAAATGGAGAAAGTAGTAAGGTGGAAATTCGGTAGCAAATTATTATCAAAGATAGTGCATATGATAAAAAAATAATCTTACCCACTGGACTATATTACGGCAATTGAGACCAAAATTTTCATTAGATATTGCTTCTTGGCCAGATATTAACTCCAAGAGAATGACACCAAAACTGTAAACGTCACTTTTGTCCGTCAACTGCTGGGAAATGTAATATCTGTATAGACATTAAATTAAAAGAGTCAATCCAAAAGTCCTGAAGAACGTATAACTTATTAGGAAAAGACAACTTAGGAGCATTAGACACCGAACTTCAGGTAAAATTTCTGAGCGTTCAACATAGTTCTTGCAGAAAGAACATAACAGCTAGTTTTAACAAATCCAAATGAGATTATAGAGAAGGGCACTAGAGTTTTAAAAGAGAAGGTGATGTATCAACTGTCGACACTCATGTAAAGGAGATTATGCACAAGTCCTTTGTTGTTTTAATTATTATTACTCTCTGTCCTTAACTTATGTAGCATACTTTCCTTTTTACTTTGTCTCAAAAAGAATGACACTTTTATATTTAGAACAATTTAGCTTTAAAATTTATATTTTACCCTTATGAGAAGATTTATTGCCACACAAATGTCTATGGCTTGTTTTAAGACCACAAGTTTCACTTTCCTTGTTTCTTAAACTCCGTGCTCTGTCAAATGGAGTCGCATATATTGGAACATGGCAGTACTAGAAAGAAGTTTCATATATATTGACGAAGAGAACATAACATAATTGAAGTAAAGTCTGGTTAGAGAAGCCCTAGAATCTCCATTTTTTCGTAAATTTTTTAATTCTTTCTAGTAGAATGAGACGGGAACAACCGAGCAGAATTGTTATAGAGGACTGACATAGCTAAATCAATTAGCTGGGCAATGGTGCGTAGTTGTCGTTGTTGCATGGAAGAACTCAAAGAGGAGGATTAGGTGATGTCAAGGCCAATAAAACAAATTAAATACACAGAGCTCTCCAGTTTCACTGAAGATCAGTCAAGTGAATATCTTACACCACCATGGATATGATCTAGCATTGAGAATCAAATAAATAAATCATATTGCTACCGAGACACTTTCCAAATGAAATGTCGCAGTTGTGGACGAGTCATTTATGCAGAATCTTTTTAATTGGTGAAGCAAAACTGCTAAAAGATTAGCTTGTGCTATGGGAAAACTATTCATGTAGCCAGGATTTGCTTTTTTCCCATGGCTTTGAAACTCAGGTATATAATTCAAGTTAGGAATACTAGCTTGATTTGCATCATTAAGATTCATAGAAAAACTTTGTTGTTCTTGCTAATAGGGGTTCAAGAGACAAAGAAAATATATGATCCTTCCAACAAATTAAGAGTACACATAGCAACAAGTTGTGGAATAAAAATGCAGTCAACGCTTGGCCTTGTACAGTGAATAAAAAACTCAAAGTTCCAGAGAAGAATGCATACTCGGGATCCAGATATCCTACAGTTCCACGTACTATGCTTGACACATGAGAAGCTCCATCTACTGCAAGTTTGGAGAGACCAAAATCTGAAACCTTTGCTCTCGTATTCTTGTCAAGCAGAATATTGCTAGTTTTCACATCTCTGTGGATGATGGATGGGACACATCCCGTGTGAAGATATTCAATTCCTGAAACAATCAAAATAGTAACACAGTAAATATAGAAAGATCCTTCTTGTCTAATCCAAAAAACTTCTTCCTTTCTTACAAACCTTTTGCAGAATCTTCAGCAATCTCAAGGCGCCTGATCCAGTTAATACTTCGATCAGGTAATTGAGGACCTGCCAATGATTTTACACATTGAGCATGATTCAGATTAGAACTTTCTGTAATCAATGTACGAGATGAACTTACCATAGAGGTGTTCTTTAAGAGTTCCATTATGCATGAATTCGTACACAAGGATACTCTTTCCATCTTCCTGACAAAATCCTAGAAACTGTACAAGGTTTCTGTGATGAATTCTTGAAAGCAGAGCGACCTGCGCCAAAAATTGTAATTTTGACACATATAAACTGGATATGGTTGTACTAATTTTCATCAGATCAAAAATTGCACAATGTAGAGGGAAAAGTTGCAGCACTGTGTAACAACATAATTAAGTTCTAGTCCATTGCTGGTCTAGAGGTTTTATAGCCCGTGACCTTCTATGGAATATACATTTGATGAGTGTGAAAAAGTACCACTGAGAAAGTGTCCTCTAGCGTTAAAATAAATCTTTTTTTTTTAATGAAGAAATTAATCCTTTATATTACGCAGCTTTCATTTTCAATACTGAGATGCTATGCAGACTTGAAAAGCAAAAATAATGTGAGTGTCAAGGCAGCCTCCGGGGCTTTGATTCGACATCAGAGGTAGTACAGAGCAGGAGTGTGGTAGGTGCATGTCATGACTTCAAAACCTGGTTGTTGCACCAAGTTTGGTATTTAAGTTAATTGAGGTAGAGGGGTGGGCCCATTATCCCCGAGTTCCAAAAGTAAAACAATGGATTCCTCGATAATCTAAAAACATTGAAGTGTAATGGTGAAGCCTCTTATATCTTGATCTTCCTCACAAAGTTATACTAATAAATAATCGGTTTTTAGCCACAGCATCAGTCCCGACATTTAAGACCATGCTTATGCATCATGACAAGCTTCTAGAATATAATAGGAGCATCCACCTATTTACCTCATTTGAGAACTCTCGCTTCCCCTGAAAGGAATTATTTGTAAGAAGTTTGACAGCAATTTCCTTCCCGTCCTTCAATTTCCCATAGTATACAACTCCAAATCCCCCTGATCCAACCTTTCTTTCAAAGTTCTTGGTCGCTTCTTCAAGTTCAGCTAATGTAAAGTAGTGTGCTGCTTCTGTTGCAGCATCTCCCAAGGAAGAGACAAACCTTTGAGGAGGTAAATTCATTTCGAGGTGGCCTAAAACAGAAGCAGAAAGATAATGTGTGTCCCACCAAAAAAATTTATTTATAATGAAAATGACAAAATTAAGTATTGCACCAGACCTTGCTTAGGAGAGCTTTTTTTCCCTTTTTGCAGTAGTATGCAAGAGGCAATAGTAGCAAGAAGAAGAGCGGAAGCCCCAACTGATGATCCAATAATGATTTTCTTACGGCTGCGACTGGTTTCCCCTTCGTGAAGATTAAAGTTTCCAGTATAACTGAGGAGAATACGGAATATTTTAGCAGATTTAGTAAGGAAACAGACAAGACAAACAATTTAGAAATGCAGCAAGATTATCAGAGAAACTTAAGATTTGTAATTTCGACATATAAAATGTAAAGTAATGAGTCAAGCTTAGTAGAAACTGAAGACACTTTGAATGCGCAGTAAGAACCATTAAGTAACTGAAATAAGAACCACAACCAAGCGCGGAGGATTTAACATATGAGTATCTTTACAAGCCAACTTATGTTAAGATCATCTGCTTTCATAAAGAAAGGAGTATTGAGTCTCTACCATGAGCTCCCTATAGATATACCTTGGTAGCTGAAATGAAAAGGTTTAGGCATCAACAACAACAAGTACACCTTAACCACAAGCTAGTTGGGGTCAGTATGAATCCTCACTATCCATATCACGCTCCTTAGACCCGCCTCAATCCAACATTTAAGAATTTAGTTTCTCTAGCACTAAAAAAGTAAACTCAACAGTTTCCATGGCAGTACAGTATAAATGCATGACAAGATACAAGGCCTCAGAAACAAACACTTAGCACAGAAATGATACCCACTTCAAAATCACACCGTTATCACGAAGACCAGAAGGCACACTTCCAGTTAGCATGTTGTTCTGCACGTACCTGCAATCATCATTTTCATTAAGAAAGAGAAGAGAACTTTACTAGAGGCAGTACATACGACTGCAAGCTAAAATAAGAGAAAGGGACGCAAGTGGAGCCAAAAAAGTTCCAAGGACGTGATCATGATCTGCAGCTCAACCAGGGTTATGCTAGATTCTTATTCTGATGAGCAGAAGCTTAATATGAGAGTTAAGCTTCTCATCCATATGCATGAACTCATAGTTGAATAGCATCTACAGCCTAACATGCTTGAGTAAATTCTACAAGTAATTGTACATTTAGTCAATAAATAATTCTGCTGCTTACAGTTCTTTCAAATTTGATAGGTCTTCTAAGGTGGAAGGAAGCTGTCCACTCAACTGATTGTTCTCAAGATGTCTGCAAGAAACATAATGATTAGATTTACCACTTAATGTGTTTTAAGAGAATATCTAAAAAAGTTGAATTGAAAAACGCAGCTCAACTTACATTATCTGTAAGTTGGGACATCCGCTAAAATCGGGTATTGAACCAGTCAGTGAATTCCCATCCAGCCAGCTGCATTAGGAACATGGGTGCATATTGATTATACAGCAGCAGAATAGGAAGAAGGGAACCGCAGCATATGCATGGAACATTTAACAGAACGATATTATGACTTACAGCTCAACTAAGCCGCTCAATTTTGTCAACTCCGACGGAATATTTCCAGTCAAATTTTTCCCAGACAATTTACTGCCAAAGGTGACAGTTGTGAATTATAGCCCATTGCTTCAGGTTGCGAGAACAATATAAAGAGAAAACTAGAAAGTAATCTTAATTCTTCCATAACTGAAGTGCAGAAAGTGGAACACATGAAACTACGCATTAAGAAGCTAAAGTGATGAACTATACATTGATGTTACTCTTGGTCTGATATCTGAGTCACAACGGATCCAGGACCATGGGACTGGTAAGCATGGGTCACCACCTTCGTTTGTCAAATTGGCAGAAGAGTAGTGCGAGACTAAACTAGAAATAACTGGTCCTGAAACACATGCAAAGAGTAAGGGACATGCCTTTACTATTTTGAAACTAACGAACAAAGATGCTCATTACAACAGAAAAAATCTTTCTAATGAAATAAACTGCAGATAATCATTTCAACGAACCACATTATAATAATGTTAAAGAAAAAGGCATGGTTTTACCGTCTAAAGAGCCATCAGTTCTCTTAACATATCTGTTTACTTCCATAGCATTCAAGAGAGGCCCCATGGTGGAATCGGATGTCTTTCCGAAACGAAAAGATAACACAAAGGGCAAGGACAAGTTGAAGTAGCCGGGCTCATATAAACGATATTTCCCATGGGCATTCTCTTGGATATTAACAGCAAGCTTGCTGATATCAGGAGCTCCAGGGAGAACCAACCGGAATTTCCTACTATCACCAGGTTTCAAATCCTCAATTTCAGCAAAATAAGTAAATGCCCAGCCAAAACCAGGGAAACCATCGAGATTCAGACGATAAGTTAACGAGCCATTTCTTCCTACTACAGCAGTCTGCATTGCTTTCTGAGGAGGCATCTCACCATTTAAGGTATTCACATCAATTGGCATTTTGGTTGAAACTCTTTCAGTACCAGCAGCCACATCAACAAGGTAATTGGCTTTTTTTATGGTGTCAGACGCCCATATTCTATCGAATGGGTCATCAGGGTACCTAGGAGAATAAGGACATTAAGGGAAGATTAAAATTTCGGAAATCGAACAAAAACAGTAAGTCAGAAGAAAACCATGCTAGGGACAGAGCCTAAGCCTGCTTGTTTCAGTTCAAAAATGTCAATGGCTATCATATTCTAAAAATATACAAGAACGTGCAAGAACATAGATTTGGAAGCTGCCACAGTAACAGAAGAACTGAAACATACCTGACAGGATCATCACTCGCTGCGCCAAAATTAATCCTAGCAGAGACGCTCATGAAAAAATCATTCTCAAATTCAGTCATATATATTGAACCATTAAAATGTCGGAGCTCAAGTGTAGAAATGAAGGGCAGCCCAGTGGTTGCATTGGATAAACAGACACTTACGGAAGGTTCCTTGGCTAGAAATATTACCTCTTGGTACTCCATTGTATTAGCATCAGATATAACTATTGTAGCCCAATGAGTTGTCCCAAGTGAGATATCAAACTTTGGGTAAACATTGTCCTTATCAAAGTTTCCATATAGAAAAGTTGCTCTTACAAGGTACCTGTTTCGGGGAATCACATCAAGTGTATAGCAATACTTCCTGTTATCGGCTGGAAAGTATCTCAAGGCCATATACTGTGTCCTCGTCTCATTTGCTACAGAGATATTGGCTATATTTCCGCTAATCATTTGAGTATCAGGAGTCCATTTAAGACCAAGTTCATCTGTGAAGTTGTCTTTGCCTCCACAATCTAAACTTACAAAACCTGTTTGACAGTTTAAAATTTTATCAGCAGTGCATAAAGAATGAAATATCCACCAACTTTCACACCCATTGGTAAAGCTTCATTAAAGAATGAGAACTGCTTTCTCCTTTAGCAACACCCAGAAATTTTATTTCATGTCTTATCAATCTCTCTTAACATCAACAACATACACAATGAAATCCCACAAGTGGATTTGGGGGGGGGTAGAGTATATGCCGACCTATTCCTACCTCGCAGAGATAGAGAAGTTGTTTCTGGAGGACCCTCGGCTCGAGTTCAACAAATCAAAGTAGGTATAAAAAGGAAAAACGACATTGAAGAAAACATAGCAACTAATAAAGAAACAATACTCCACTATCTACTAACTTTTTACATCCTCCTATCTAAGGTCATGTCTTCGGTAAGTTGAGGATGTGTCATGTCCTATCTAAGCACCTCTCCCCAATACTTTTTTGACCAACCTCCTATTAATCTCTCTAGCTTCGCAGAAACTTAAGCGATTGCATAACACTTTTCTGTTAGATGCTATTGTTTTAGTTACACCCTCAAATCACTAACTCACAGAAAATTCTGAGTACATCATCAGTTCTCTGCTTGAGATTATCAACACTTCTTATGATTGCCAACAAAAGCTTTATGACTAATGTGGTTTATTCATGCAATTTAATAACTCTTTCTATCAGCTCTCACAAGTCAAAATTACCTATGGCATCTGGCAGAATTTTAATTTGTGCAATGGGAAATGACAAGGACAGGCTGACAGCTGCATTGAGAATTTAACTTGAAATAATTGAATGGCCACTTGATGTAAGTGGTTCCAGGCTTATGCTTATTTCTAGTGTTTTACTTGTAACAATCTGCATAAAGGGATCAGGAAATGTTTCTCTCATTTATAGCAAGTTGAGTCAAATCTCAATCAATGCCAGATCTTTATCATATTATTAGGCTGCATAGGCATGACTCCATTGTCCGTTGGACACCAATTGACGCAAGCCAGCCTTCAAGGATTGGATTAAGCTATTCGACATAGTCTAAAATTTATCCTCCAAAAGGTCGAAACTTTTTCTGCTCGGAGTCTGTTCTAAATCAGAGTTCCCTTTCCACAAGTATGATACCGAGTCAAAGATATAAAATGGTAACATGGTCCATCAGATTTTCAAGAATGAAACCACAATACATACATCCCATGAATATGCATTCAACTATAGATACATCCCATAAAGTATGTAACACATAGAAATGAGACAAACAAAACATTTAATTTCACCTATTCTTCTATATTTGTTTTCTCCATTTTCCATTTCAAGTAAAATTAACTACCAATCAAATAGGAATTTTTGTTCAAAGAGCACCATCAAAAGCAGTAGACACAACCTCATCCACTCCCACCACACAAACACATATGTCATGCACGTACTTCTTTCCTTCTTCTTTTTTTAGCCTCAAGAGTCCAGCGTCAAGAACCAACTCCCTAACTACTCCGAATTCGCGCAATAGAAAGCTCACTATTGGGGTCTTAGCGCTCCCTAACAAAGACAACTTCATCTCTGATTAAGTGTGAAAGAAACTTTACCATTCTGCCACACCCTTCACTAAGATTAAAAGATACTCTTAAAAATCAAATCTTGCACAGAGAAATACACTATGAACATCAAGACAAGCTATTTCAAGGAAATCACACAAATTTTCTTTAAAAAAAAGTAGTACAACACATAACAACAGAAACCCATGAACGAGAACAACTAAATCTAGAACCCCACAAACAAAATAAGCAAAAAAAAAAGGGTTATTACCTGGCTGTGCTTGGCTGCCATTAATGAGAAGAAAAACAGCAAACCAAACAAAGAAGATGAAAACTCCAGTACCCATTACTCCAAATCTTGTTCTTTGCTAAAAAAACAAAAAAAAACAAGAACTACTATGGAGATGGGAACATCAAAAAGGACACTTAGCTAAAAAGTTGAGCATAATATCAAGAATTTTAAAAAAGTAAAAACCAAAAAAACATAACATTAATGTATATGATTGCTATACATAAGTTTCTGGAGTGAAAAAGAATGTTTTTTTTTTCCTCTTAACTTAAATAAATTGAGCAATAAATGTTGAAAGAGCAAAAAAGTAGGAATCTTGAAAGAGAAAGAATGATAAAAATTGAGTCTTTTTATTTTTTAGTGTGTGGGAAGGACTCTATCACTCTTCTGCTAAGTTAAGTTGGAAGCATTATCACTTGTCAGGTACCAATTTTTTTTATTTTGTATTTTTGCTGTTTATGTTTATCTATATTAAGATTAAATTAAGGAAAATAAAATAATTTTGTAAAGTTTAATTCTAACATGACATCTTGAGTTGTTATAACTTGTTTTGTTTTTTTAATCTTAAATAAAGTCAAGAGGTTGTTACAGTGGAGTCGACAAATAGTCTTATTCTAAGAAAAAAATTTGTTTGACTGAAATATATAGGGATGGAAATAAATTATCGAATCGAAGTTTATCCTATTAAAGTTTGATTTGTCAAATCAAATACAGAATGTCATTTTAATTATATGTCGTTAACATTAACGATTGATTTATATATCTTGATGAATTTATAATGCTAAGTTTATACCGTTAAGATTTGAAAGTGGAAGTCTAACTTTTATTTTATATGTGATTTCTCGAAAAATTAGTATGTAAAAATTAGATAAATTATGTATATAAATAATCAGAATATGTTTTTAATTAATAGTAAATAATTATTAAATTTACCGTATCGAAATTTAATAATACTATATCATATCAAATTTTAATATTTGATATTTACATCAAATAATTAAAAATTGAAAGGGAAAGAGAAAAGGTGAAATGGGATCTACAGCATGGAAGGTTTAAGTTGGACTATATTATGACCAATGTTATAAAAAAGAGATATTCCTTCCTCACCCCCCCCCCCTCCACCCCGAC
>NW_006239294.1:20433-27305 GCF_000226075.1 Solanum tuberosum | reverse complement strand
CCATGTTTTAAAAAAAAGAAATTCCCTCCCCCCCCCCCCCCCCCCCGCACCGCACCCCAACCCACACCCACTCCCACCTCCGAACTAGAGTTTTTGGTATAATTATTTGGTTCGATTAATTTAAATTTGAGTCGCGTCAAAAATTGCTAAAACATGAATGTTTGATTATATGGAGTTTGCTGTCTTCACTCTCAGTTAAGAGTTGCACTTTGTGCGCATTGCGTAATTTTCATTGTGTATCCGCCTGCAAACCACACAAGGAATGTAAGCCGCACTAGGCAAGTCCTATGCAACAGCTCGACTCATAAGGCATTGAGGGGGGATCAATCCCGAATTGTCCGTGTGAATAACCACCCTCCAACAGTGGCGGAGCCAGGATTTTAGATTAAGGGGTTCAAAATCTAAAGAAATAGACACACAAAGTAGTCGAAGGGGGTTCGACATCTACTATATACAGCTAAAAAATTATTTTAACCATGTACAAATAATATAATTTTCCGTCGAAGGGGTTCGGATGAACCCCTAGTTACAAGGTGGCTCCGCGACTGCCCTCCAAATCAACTGAGTCATCCCGAAGGATTCATAATTTTTTTAATATTATATATACAATGTTAATAACTTTTTTTAGTATTAAAAATTTATATAACGACAAATAGACATTAGTTAGAGCAATACTATAGTTAAATTAAAAGTTGAGATAATTGTGAGGAAAATAACTTGTCCAGAAAGTAGAAAAAAGTCCTTATTTTCCATTATTATTTTTTTGGAAAAATACATTTTTTAAGGAACCAAACAATTTTAAAAAATATATTTTAATGTTAGGTTTTGAATTAAAGGACAAACATAAACTAATTAATTATCATTGTAAAACATCTCAAAAGGGCAAGTTAATCTATGAATAAACAACTAAATTATTTTAGTCAATATCATTGTTTTGCAAAATTTTAAAGAAAATAAACCATGCAAGTTGAGGAACGTTGAACATATTTCAACTTCATTATTATACTAATAAAGAAAAGATAATTACGATGGTTTGGAAAAACTTCGTTCTCAATAGGATTGTTTATCGAGTTGAGTCAAATCTAATATTATTATATTTATCAATTAATTTTAAAATCTAACAATTAGATTATGAAAAAAAAATGTTAGACATGCATAGTAAGTACTACTAATGAGATTTCTTGGTCAAACAAAAGGATCATTATTAACATAATCGTCATGTTGCACATTATGAAAAATATTCAATGTTAGTGGAAAAGGATTTTTGTGAAGCATTTACTATCGATTCTAAATTTTGTCTACATTATTTAAAGATACATTAATGAAGAGCGTCCGTATATAAAATTTCATTCTCAATAGGATTATTAATCACAAGTTGAGTCAAATCCAATATTATTATATTTACCAATTAGTTTTAAAATCTAACAATTAGATTAGGAAAAAAAAATGTTAGACATGCATTATAAGTACTACTAAAAAGATTTCTTGGTCAAACAAAAGGATCATTATTAACATAATCGTCATATCACATATTTTTTGAAAATTCTTCAATGCTGGTAAAAAGAAATTTTTGTGAAGCATTTACTATCACTTTTGAAAATCTATTTACGTTATTTAAAGATACATTACTGAAAAGCGTCCGTGCATAAAATTTCATAAATTTCTATTTTTTTGAAGAATTTAAAATTTATAAACCTAAAACTCGAAACTCGTATTAATTCCAATTGAGTGAAGCTTCTAAGCAAGAACATGTTATTCACAACTAATTATTAATCACTTTTCCACTAAGACAAACTTCCTTTATTACTACATTTTTAGCTATCAAAGTGTGTGATTGAAAACTTTTTTATTTATCACTTTACAAAAAGAAAAGAAGAAAAAAAACCTTCTCTTTTTCTCTTTTGTTTTCTTTCATCTACTTTTTTGCTTTATTAACTTAAGAATCCAAATTTTTTACGTATTATGTATTCCTTAATGTCTAAGTATCTGTATAACGACAAATATTTTAAAATTCAATTATAATAATAGCAACTATTAAAGTTATACTAAAAAGATAGTTTATTTTTTCCTCTATAAAAAGAAATCCCTCATTCTTGGATTCACATAAAATAGACATGCTTTTTAATTAGATTATTATATGATTGTTCAAAAATAATTTGCGAAGGAAATCAATTTTTAAAAATCATACACACAACTATTAGTTAAAGAAAATAGTTTGTACTTAACAAAATCATCACAAATGTTGTTAATAAGGTTACTGAATGAAACATTCTATGTACTAAATAAACGATAAATTTAAATTATATCTAATCATAAAAAAATAGTTTCTTCTCAATTTTAGTGCACATAAATATCCCTCTTATAAACTTAGTTTGTATTTTGTCAAAAGTCAAGAAAAGAAAGAACCAACTAGTGTGGTGGTGATGATTGTGTGTCTGGTGGGGGGGGGGGGTGTAAATATTGGCATTAATTTAATTTTAATTGGACTTCACCAAACTTTAATTTGTCTATGTCGGAATACTTTGACTATCATTTTGGTGAGAAATTTTATATGATTGAAGTTTGGCCAAACATATACACAGCCCCTCAAACTTGGCCCCATTTTTCATTTTGGCACTCCAACTTAGCCTTGTTCCATTTTAATCCTTGAACTTCATTTTTTCTGTTCCATTTTAACACGAAATACTATTTTTATGATTTCTTTAGTTTATATATATTCTTTAAATGCAACTTCTTATTTTAAATCGACACGTGTCAATTAATTTTAGTTTAAAAAAATTAAAAATTAACAAAAAAATTTTAAAAAAATAGACGTGTGCATGTTAATTTTCATAAAAAAATTAAACATTCGCGAACGAAGATAAAATTTTGTCAAACAATAATATTATTTTTTGAGATTTCTCTGTATTTTGCATGAAAATAAATTGACGAAAGTTCTTTGATTTTCTTTCTTAAACATTCAATTAAATTAAATAACACTACTTATTTATTTTTTCTTATCATCTAGGCTATCTAAATTTAACGCAAATACTCACTTTTAATTTTTAATATAAATCAATACGAATAAAAAAACTCATCTTCAATACGAGTAAAAAAGACTCTTGTTCATTGCTAATAACACTACTAAAAAATGTTAAAACTCGACTGACTTTATTAGGTTGTCGGTGATTTTTAAGAAAGAAAACCAACACAATTTCGTCGGTTATTTTTCACACAAAAATACATAACACTCTTAAAAAGAAATTATTATTTTTTAAAAAGAATTATTTTTTGTAAATATTTTTAATTTTTTAACTAAAATTAAATGACACATGTCGATTTAAAATAAGAAGTTGCATTTGAAGAATATATATAAAATAAAGAAATCATAAAAATAGTATTTCGTGTTAAAATGGAACAGAAAAAATGGAGTTCAAGGGTTAAAATGGAACAAGGCTAAGTTGGAGTGCCAAAATGAAAAATGGGACCAAGTTTGAGGGGCTGTGTATGTGTTTGGCCTTGAAGTTTAATAGATGTAACTAAAATTTCGTTATTTTTTATTTATTTATTTTAAAAAATAATATCTATATATATAATTTATTTATTTTAAAAAATAATATATATATATATATATATATAATTTATATAATTTATTTATTTTTAAAAATAATATATATATATAATTTGACTGTAAAAGTGGATTTTGGCAAATAAAATTAGTAGAAGACTCCATTCAGTTAACTGCTTTCAGTACTCCTAATGGACATTATGAGTGGTTGGTTATGCCTTTTGGGTTAAAAAATGCCCCACAAATAATCCAAAGGAAAATGGATAAAATATTTTCAGAAAAAGAATTTTTAATCGTCTATATAGACGACATTCTAATATGTTCTAAAACTTATGAAGAACATTTAAAACATCTGAAAGAATGAAGGAAAAAGCCAAGCAATTGAAGGAGATGTCCCACTAGCACTTAGTGCCCAAAACATCTCAAAGGTAAGCTCGGATATGCCTAGTCCTACATTGAAAGATGAAGGAAAAAACCAAGCAATTGAAACTTCTACTTCGAAAGAAGGAGCAAGTTCATCCTCAGCAAAAGCTGAAAAAATTATCTCTGGGAAACCAGAAAGCAAAACTAACCAAGTTCCGACAGGAACAAAAGTGTTTTCTTCTTTTCAGGTTGGAAAACAACACCCTAAAGAGGAAGAATATCTAGCATTCACTAGATTCATATATAACCTCCCTGAAGAAAGCGGAGAAATATTTGGTGTTTTAGGAACAACAAGCTTGTTTCCGAGAATATCAATATTTCCAAACGGATCACCGAGCTTCATAGCTCAATTATTCGAATTTGGATATTTAGATCGAGTATACGCAAAACAAGATCTAAAAGAAATATCTCAACTACCAACAAAACTGTTCAATATATATATATATAAAGATTAAATAATAATGTTGAAAATGAGTACCTTCTGATTTTTTGCGAATTATATTCACATACATGCAATAAATGAGTTAGAGATTTCGATAATGAAATTCAAAATATAATGAAATAGTTATGTAAAAATAAAATGAAAATTATGCATAAGAGAAAAGATTGTATTTCTTTTATATATAGAGATTTTTATTCATATTGGTGCAATCGCCTATCAAGCTATTTGCAGACAAACATATATTTTTGTTATATATTTAACACGCGTTAAAATTATTTTGACCGAACGACCAAATACGAGACGAGTATACAATCACTACAGGGATTAGTGGGCTCTAAATGGATTAGGGAATGAGAGCCCAACATCTAGAGGCCCACTTTGATGTCCAGTAAGGTGTATTATTTAAACATCTGGGCTCTGGCCCATATACCTAACTATTTATTTGGAGGAATGGACAAATAACTAAGTACTATTTTTGCAATTGCTCATTTAAAAAATAGCCATTCAAGTGAAAATTAATAGTGGATTTTTTAAATTTTCTACCAAATATATAATTTATTTCTTATCTACCTACCAAACGTAGTATAAGTTATACAAAAATTAATACATGAATAACTTATTTCTTATTCAGCTATCAAATGATCCTTGAGAATTTGCTCATAAGGAAAGGATCCCGATTTTATATACAACTTAACACTTTCACTATTAGAATGTTTATTTACCCTCTAATCTTATTTGAAGTAAATAAAATATCACCCTAACAATATAATATCAGTCAAGAGTGTCGTACACACGCATCATGTCATTGAA
The DNA here is from genome assembly GCF_000226075.1 of Solanum tuberosum. Lineage (NCBI taxonomy): Eukaryota > Viridiplantae > Streptophyta > Magnoliopsida > Solanales > Solanaceae > Solanum > Solanum tuberosum. The sequence continues at coordinate 22,083 of NW_006239294.1, read as the reverse complement.
TCAACACCCCATCAATGCCACACCAAAAACTATTATTATTATTTTAATTTTTTTGTTTATGCGCGATTTTTCAAAGATAATTAGTTTTTTTAAAAAAAAAAAATTGTGTTTCATGAAAATATATTTAAGTTTTCAATTTAGCTTATTGTAAAAGGCGACTGTAAGGTTTTTTTCTTCCCTATCCATCACTTACATTGCTATTGTCGTCATTAGTTCTTAACTTTGAATTGTCCGATTGATAATATTTCATAATATACATACTAATGCCTCATGTCTTCTTGCCACGTGTTGATACCCTCTTTGTACAACATGTTGTGGATTTCCAATGAACATGCGGGAATGCCTCATGTACCAATGAATGTAATCTGCTTGATCACTTACAAATGGAGGTCGAAATATACAATTTTGACATTGTTTCCATAAATATTGTGTGTAGTTAAACGCATCATTATCTTCTTGTTTTATTTTGGATCATTTATCACACTTAAAATTATGTTCGGAAAGATTGGGTATACAGTCCAGGAATGTGTTGTAAATAACCAAACTGTCTACCAACACGATCAACCATGTGCCACTCACGATAAATTTCACAAATAAGTGGCACATGTGCCATCCACAGAGATTGTCCTGACCGACACCACTCAAACAATCCATTAATAACACCTTTTGAATAAGGTTGCCAAATAAACTATAAAAAAATGTAAGTAAGATAATAATTAAATATTTTGACAAAAAAATAAAAAACAATTATGTACATTAATTAAAACAATCTTACGAAATATCTGTTTTTACTATTATGTCATATAATATTTTATTTTGAGGACCTACCAAAATATAAGTGTAAATAGTTAAAAATTTAAATAAAATGGGATACACATATGAATAGTTAAAAATACTAATAATATTTAAATACTTGATCATCAGTTAGGTTATCTAGTATGTCACTCCCTGAGTCTACACCCTGGACGTGGCCGGCACTCGAGAACCATTGTTGGCCCCAAGCGAACCATTGATCTGGCTTACTTAACTCAGCGGAAGACTATATGCATATTTATAAAGATCAATAGCACTATTCTCAACTTGAATGATAAAATAACTTAGAATGTTTAAAAGTCAACATTCAACTTGGCCAAAATGGCACCTCAAGTCTTGACATATGAAAGGATAATGTAAAGACAACTGAACTATTAACTGCCTATGAAGACTCTAAAACAAAGAGGGATGTATATGACCCCCAATCATCCTAACAACTGAAAACTAGAAAGCAAATGATAAAGGAGTCCTTCGGAATGCAAGAAGGCTCACCAAATAACTCTAAGTGCTCAACCTGATCAACGAGGTTACCTGCGTCTGCATCATAAGACGATGCAGGCCAACTGGTATCAGTACATTGAATGTACGAGTATGCGAGTTGGAATGCTAAAACACAACTTAAGCTTGAAAATGATCTAAAAGGAACACTTACATTGGCTCTTCTCAACTCATGAATATCATAACTCAAAATAAAGTAATGGAACACATGCAATATATGCAAGCTTTTAAAAAACAGTAAAAGCAACTTAGTTCGTTAAAGAAAACTGCAATAACAAACTCAACTTTTCTCATATAACAAAGTAATATAGTTTATGTGGGAGATTCTCTAACCGACAA